>NC_081245.1:661607-861607 GCF_902713425.1 Acipenser ruthenus
ATATATATATATATATATATATATATATATATATATATATATATACATACAGTGCCATGAAAAAGTATTTGCCCCGTCTGATTTTCTGCATTTTTGCACATTTTTCAAATTGTATTTGGTCCGATTTTTTTGTGGGTTGTAGTAGTATATAGAGGGAGTCATATACTACCATATCAAAGTTTGGTGCTTCTTTCAAAAGTAGACAAATCTAAATCTAAAACAAAATGGCTTAATAGATCAATTAAAAAAAAATATTCAGTGAAAAAAGGCACTTTACAGAGCATTTAAAAGGGACCAAAAACAAAGTACACAGAAAGAGTACTTAGAACAGCAAACACAAGTCAAAAAGGAAGTTAGAAAGGCCAAGAGAGAGATAGAAATCAATATTGCTAAGGGGGCTAAAACCAATTCCAAAATGTTTTTCCAATATTATAACAGCAAGAGAACATTCAAAGAGGAGGTTAAATGTCTAAGAGACACAAATGGCAAAATCATAGATGAAGAAAAAAAAATAGCAAATATATTAAATGATTACTTTTCACAGGTTTTTACAAAGGAGGAAACAGACAACATGCCCCACATGTTGACCTGTTCCTATCCAGTTTTAAATAACTTTAGCATAACAGAGGCAGAAGTGTTAAAGGGACTAGGAGCTCTTAAAATAAATAAATCCCCTGGGCTGGATGAGATCCTCCCAATAGTACTCAAAGAAATGAAAGAAGTTATTTACAAACCGCTAACCAAGATCATGCAACAGTCTCTAGACAAAGGGGTTGTACCGACAGACTGGAGAATTGCAAATGTAATACCGATCCACAAAAAGGGAGACAAAACCGAACCAGGTAACTACAGACCAATAAGCCTGACTTCTATTATATGTAAACTTATGGAAACTATAGTAAGATCCAAAATGGAAAATTACATATATGGTAACAATATCCTGGGAGACAGTCAGCATGGTTTTAGGAAAGGGAGATCGTGTCTAACTAACCTGCTTGATTTTTTTGAGGATGCAACATCGACAATGTATAACTGCAAAGCATATTATTATTATTATTATTTATTTCTTAGCAGATTACCTTATCTAGGGCGACTGACAATTGTTACAAGACATCACATTATTTTTTACATACAATTACCCATTTATACAGTTGGGTTTTTACTAGAGCAATCTAGGTAAAGTACCTTGCTCAAGGGTACAGCAGCAGTGTCCCCCACCTGGGATTGAACCCACGACCCTCCGGTCAAGAGTCCAGAGCCCTAACCACTACTCCACACTGCTGCCCCGACATGGTTTATTTAGATTTCCAGAAAGCTTTTGGCAATAAAAACGTGCATCATAAATATCATATGGAAGATACTGAAATTGAAGAAGGAATCTATGAAAAAGCCCTAGGAGTTTATGTTGACTCAGAAATGTCTTCATCTAGACAATGTGGGGAAGCTATAAAAAAGGCCAACAAGATGCTCGGATATATTGTGAGAAGTGTTGAATTTAAATCAAGGGAAGTAATGTTAAAACTTTACAATGCATTAGTAAGTCCTCACCTAGAATATTGTGTTCAGTTCTGGTCACCTCGTTACAAAAAGGATATTGCTGCTTTAGAAAGAGTGCAAAGAAGAGCAACCAGAATTATCCCGGGTTTAAAAGGCATGTCGTATGCAGACAGGCTGAAAGAATTGAATCTATTCAGTCTTGAACAAAGAAGACTACGCGGTGATCTGATTCAATCATTCAAAATCCTAAAAGGTATAGACAATGTCGACCCAGGGGACATTTTTGACCTGAAAAAAGAAACAAGGACCAGGGGTCACAAATGGAAATTAGATAAAGGGGCATTCAGAACAGAAAATAGGAGGCACTTTTTTACACAGAGAATTGTGAGGGTCTGGAACCAACTCCCCAGTAATGTTGTTGAAGCTGACACCCTGGGATCCTTCAAGAAGCTGCTTGATGAGATTCTGGGATCAATAAGCTACTAACAACCAAACAAGCAAAATGGGCTGAATGGCCTCCTCTCGTTTGTAAACTTTCTTATGTTCTTCTTATGTTCTTATGAAAGACAAACAATGGCTCAAACTGGCTGCCCTAATAAAAGAAACGCAAACTTCAAAGGAAGAGACACACTCGTCTTGGAAGAAGTAATGCAGAATGAATCAGCTTTATTTGGAAGAGGTCCGAGTACAAAACATTGTAAAGCAGCAAAAAAGAAAGCATGGCAAACAATAGTTAATAAAGTTAATGCTGTGACGAAGGCTTCAAAAAACATCACAGACATCAGAAAAAAAGGTATTAGGACGTTAAATTCCTGTAGTGATGGCTTTCTGCATGAGGTATTAATTATGTTATTAATTATAAGTTTTCCATTATGTGTATGTCTTTCATAGTTGTTTTTAATCATTATGTTAAATTGTGCTTGAATGTCGTTTTAATTCAGTTGCTTTAATATGCTTTCATATTAAGTTTCTAAACAGTATTGTATAAGTTTTGAGTTCTTTCATTTCCCATCTGGAAAACCAGCTAGCCTAACACAATTTGCATTTGCACAGCCTAACACAACTCAGAGTCATAATTATTGGACAGAAACCAGTCGGGTTGAAGGAGAGTCAACAATTGTTTATGAAGGTGTAAATATCAAACATTGAATAGTTTTGTCTTTCCATCTCTTTCGAATTGACTGCATTGATATCCGTGCTTTCTGATACAAACATATGCACTGAGCTGTAGGCCTTGTCCGAAGTCAGTTTGTAACCCATGCTTATGTGATTGCATTGGAGGTATACCTTTCTTGTCTATAAAGTGTTTTGGAAAATCATTTGTCAGCTTAATTTTTTTCACTACAGTCCTTGCTAAAGACAAATTAGCAACAAAAAAACTAAAAGAATACGAGGGGCACTGGGGGGGCTCCCACAAACACGCAATTAGCCAGTGCTGAAGAACAGGGGTCCGTAATTATTAATCCACATCTGATTGGGGGGGGGTCGGAGACCATGATATTTCAGGACTCAATGAAGCAGAGTCTAATGTTCCGCAGCCAGGAACATCAGCGGGTTACATTGGCCGAACCCCAGCTGGCAGTGTTGCTTGCAGCGGACATAGGAAAAAGCGATGTATTTATCTGCCCTCTTAACCAAAGCAGTCGTTACATGCGCTGGTATGACACAGCTCCTGGCAGTAGATCGTTCTCTCTGAACACAGATCTGCTATAGCCTGTTTGTTGTTGTTATTATTATTATTATTTTTATTATTATTATTATTATTAATAATTCAACATTTAACAGACGCTTTTATCCAAAGTGACTTACAGAGACTAGGGGGTGAACTATGCTTCAGTAACTGCTGCACATACAATAGGACCTCGGTTTAACGTCTCATCCGACAGACGGGTTTATGAAGCCGGTATTTGTAAGACATGTTCATCTGACTGGTCAAGAAAAGTCACTCTGGTCCTACATACTCTCTTGCAGGGTACCCCCTTCTCCTTCTTTCCTCAAGCATTCTAAACTGTAGAAGATGTCATGTCATGTTTGTTTCACAATTTCAAACAGCTCTATACGTGCTTATGTTTGTGTTTAGGTAGATTGGGTCAAAACCACATATGCTGTCATTAATTACAAACTTAACACAATAGTGTTACCCTCATTAATGCATTTCACACAAACCCGGCTATTTGTAATTAAAAAAAAAAAAAAAGAAATACGGCTCATTGCAACAACTGCAACTCATTTAGAACAACTCAAAGCACACCTGAATCAGAGAGAGCCAACACGGCGAGATGCGATCATTCTATTGGTTAAAAATTGCAAGTAAACTGGTAAGTGGGTCAAAAAAAGCAGGGAATGCCCTGAAATGCCCACAAAGTTCCGACAAAACCTTGCACCGATGCAAGGCTAGTTTTTCAGTGCAACTCTGATATTGAAAATCGGACATAGCTGGGACTCTGTCATGCAAGCCGCGCTGTACCTCTTAAAAACGAGGCCCTTGGTCACAAGTGGGGAATTACATATAATAATCCTACTGTTCAAACTAAGAGTCAGCAATGCATGACACAAGTGGAATCCTGCAGACACAATTACAATTATTTATTTCTTAGCAGACGCCCTTATCCAGGGCGACTTACAATTGTTACAAGATATCACATTATTTTTTACATACAATTCCCCATTTATACAGTTGGGTTTTTACTGGAGCAATCTAGGTAAAGTACCTTGCTCAAGGGTACAGCAGCAGTGTCCTCCACCTGGGATTGAACCCACAACTCTCCGGTCAAGAGTCCAGAGCCCTCACCACTACTCCACACTACAATCTGTTTCATAGATTACTAATGTGACATAACAAAATCAGAATGATCTACAAGATGATGAACGGTCCAAACAAGATGTTGTAGTTCATATGTTCCACCCGTGAGTGTACATTTTTTATCTGAAATGATTAGGAGTCAGACTATTTATCAAGCAAGTTTATTCTTTTGTTTTCAGTAAATATTTCTGTATTTTAGTCACATTTACAGACTTTCTCTTGTGTCCTTCAAGACCCAATAACTGACTGAAGTCACCTGTGAGTTTTATCGTGTCTTTTAAGTGACTGAAACTCTTCAGACATTCACTGCATTGAGAAGATTTCTCTCTTTGTGAGTCCGCTGGTGGATTTTCAAGGAACTTAAATATGTGAAACTCTTCTCGCATTCAGCACAGTGATAAGGCTTCTCTCCTGTGTGACTGCACTGGTGTGATTGAAGATTTCCGAACTGCGTGAATCTCTTCCCACACTCAGTACAGTGATAAGGTTTCACTCCTGTGTGAACACGCTGGTGTGTTTTCAGATTTTGTAACTGCGTGAATCTCTTCCCACACACAGAGCAGTGATGAGGTTTCTCTCCTGTGTGAATGCGCTGGTGGATTTTAAGATTTTGTAACAGCGTGAAGCTCCTCCCACACTCAGTGCAGTGATGAGGTTTCTCTCCTGTGTGAATGCGCTGGTGTCTTTTAAGGTTTGATAAATAACTGAAACTCTTCCCACAGTCAGCACAGGGAAATGGAGCCCCTCCTGTGTGATTTTCTTTAGCAGCTAGAGAAAAAAAGAGGAGACAAAGGTTATTGTACAGCATTCTTACACATTCACTCTTCTGCAGGGCTTCTCCTCATAACCATGACCAACTCCTAGAGTGAACTCTGATGAGAATACAGTCAAACCTGCTTAATATCACTCCTGTTAATACCAGCCTCCTTTTATTACCATCACATTGAAATTTGCCAGGCAGAATATAGTGGGTTGTCAATAAGGACAAATGCTTGAGAATATCACTTTGATTATTAACACACTCCAGTTAATATCACTCACATGTACCAGTCACTGATTTCCACTCCACTTAATATCACTTTGAGGAATAAAAGTATTAAATCAGTTTTACATGCAAGTACTGTATTGAAATGTTTCTTCTGGTGACACTTAGCAACCCGACTGGATTTGGCATCACCCATTGATGAGACACGTGATCCCAGCACCACTATAAAGCTGAGGGAGCAGCACAACTGCAAACAGTCTACCAGAAACAGGGAAAGGCAAAGATCTAACAGCATTCAAAACAGTCAAGATAGCGGGTGCACATCTAGCAGATGCCACAGTAGGAAGTATAGTTATGTTGCAAGCCTTTGACATAGTGGTTGGGCAGCCTCCCTAGCTTAAATTGAGGTAGAACTGACAAAAATATTAATCTTCAGTACTAGGGGCGTGCAGAGGGTGCTTTATCTATATCTGTATTCAGGGACGTCATATTCATTATGCAGAGCGCAGCCGGATCTGAGCGTGGTAAAACTGGAAGTACTCTGATGAGTCCAGATTGCATTAAAACATTTATTTCACAAACAATTAAAAATTATTTGGAGGCTCTAGACAGTTTTCTTTCACTTTTGTTAATGATGCATCAAAAGTCTATATAAAGGGCACTTGCTTCTTGTGGGTTATTTTAGTATCCCACCTCAGCCACTGACTCATTGTGTGACCCTGAGCAAGTCACTTCACCTCCTTGTGCTCCGTCTTTCGGGTGTGACGTAATTGTAAGTGACTCTGCAGCTGATGCATAGTTCACACACCCTATGCCTTGCCTTGGATAAAGATGTCTGCTAAACAAAACAAATAATAAAAATGGCCGATCCTTACACTATTAGCATAAGTGTTCCAACCCCCACAAAGCTGTGATTGACTGAATTACTCTCTTAAACTGTGATTGGCTGAATTACTCTCCCTTTAAGCTGTGATTGGCTGAATTATTCTCCCTGTAGACTTGATAAGCATTACAGCAGACCAACTGCAATCTACCAGGAAGTGTTAGTGTCTTTATTCATTACTTGGAAAAAAGGCGATATGTGTTAGAGGTACAGATATGATATTCATATTCATCACTCCCATATTCAGCAAACTTCTGGAGTTTAGTAACCAGTTTCTGCAAGATTAACGGCAGCTCAATGTTTCTTGTTTTGTATAATTACCTCTAAATCCCAGTTCACGTTCAGGTGGACAATCATCACACAGGCTGGATCCCAGCTGGTTGTTCTCCTCAAGTGTATAGACATTATTTTCAGTAGGAACTTCCTCGGCGATGGGGACACATTCCTGTTCTATGAATTCCTCTTTAATAGGAACACATTCCAGTCGAGGCACCTCTTCATCTTTAACACATGTCAGCTCTGTACCCTGCTTTAGACTTGAACACCACTCCTGGTTAAATGACTCCTGTAGTGTGTAAACTGCTTTTATCCTTGGACCCTCCTGTGCTTCAGATTTAGGCATTGCACGGCTCTCTTTGGGATCTGCGTGAAAGAAAATTGTACAAAATTACTTACCAGCCAGGTTCCTCTACAAAGCCAGCCCCTTGTCAGAATTCTACTGAGAGATGTCATTGGGTCATTCTGGTGGAACAATTTATGAGCAGGGGTTTTTAAAACTGTATTTATTTATTTTTAAATGGATATAGTGCTCCCAGTTACATAACCCTGCTTTTAATGCCACCAATAAAAAAAATTTACCCTCACTGGAACAAACAGTTAAGGAATACAGCGAGCGTCCTCTATAACACAACCAAGTCAATACACTCTTTACTCCCAGGAGCTTGACAGTGGAAGTCTGTGAAAATGCATCATTTCACAGAATGCCTTAAACAGGTACAGAACTGATAGTTTAAGTGATCAGCTAACCTGAGACAGCTGTGTGTGATTTACTGTGAGAAGGTTGGTATAAAAGTCCTGAGTAAACAAGCCTGTGTGGCTGAGCGAGGGTGAGGACCTGTTTAGAGCCGAGTCCTGACAAAGAGACTATATTACTGAATCAGTCTTCTTGGTCGTGTCTCCAGTCCAAGCTTCCATATGGCCTTCTCCCAGTATTGTGCACAGGCCATCGCTTGTGGTGTAAACAGATCTTGTGGAGTGCATTGAATCAGTGAACTAGAATCTGTGCTTTTGCAACTTTATTACTGTGAATGTTTGGATTTTGTCATTAAGCAGATCAGCCATCTGACAGAATTATAATCTATATTGAGTTCAGTTAGCCCTCCCAAAAGGAGTTAGGGTTTGTTTTGTGTATTACTTGCTTTAACTTAAAATTATCACACCTTAAGGGACAGAGCGCAGTGTTTGACAAACATACAGGTATTGCCCTGTTTAATAATAGTATTGTAGCAGTGTGTTTTGTCCACCACCATCGTTCATAAAAATGTACCAAAAGCACATCCATACTAATTAGACTGATCATGGTTTACCAGTATTGACTAGTACTTCCAGTTTGCAGAAAACCCATTTAAATCTTAAATTAAACTAGGGCTGGGACCAAATCAAAACTCTGACAACCCGCGAATCGCACTTAACAAAACTGTATTTAATAAAGTTTGTGTTGTTGTTTGTAAGTATCCTATATCTTCTACTCATAAAAATTAAACGCTATTACATACAGTTTTGTTAAGTGCGATTAGCGGGTTGTCAACGTTTTGATTGGTCCCAGCCTAGGTGGGATTTACAAACAGACCAGTACTTTCGTATAGTGTGGATAATGAATTAGACTGGTGTGCTATTAGGACATGGAGTTGAGTTATTAACGGGACTCATAATAAGCGCTTTAAAAGTGTCTGAAGAGAAATTCTAACCAAGACCTCACCAATAAAACTGACTAAGAGGTTATTTAAATTGTTAGAATAAACAAGCAACACCATCAAAAAGATCAATCTTACCTTGAAATAACCCCTGGTTCTCGTTCCTCTGAAAGTCTTGTTCATTGCAGTCGGGGTTCATGTTTCTGAGAGGTTGTTTAATGTCTGCATCTGCAGCGTTCATGCATTCCCGCACTGCTTTCAACTCGCTCTCTGATATTTCCAATCTCAGCTTCAGACTTTCATTCTCTTTCTCCTTTCCAGCCATTTCCATTCGGAATTCAGTGAATTTGCCGCCGACAACTTTTGTGATTTGGCACAAGACGGTGTCTACAGCCGCTTTCACTGCGTGCTCGATGGTAGAGGCGAGCTCGTCTTGAAAGAACGACACGGAGACGCTGACGTCCATCTTCACTGGTTTCAGTTTGGTTTTAATTTAGTATTTATTTACTGGAGAATTAACATTCATATAAAATCAGCACTTCTAGTGTGATAAAGAATGAAAACAAACAGACTCGTTTGACTTTTGCAAGGAGTAACTTTCCCGGTCCAGTCTGGGTTTTTAAATAAAACAGAAAAGGGACTCTGTTTTAGAACTAAGTGCAGGTAATAAACGAACACAAAATGTATAAATCATTCGGAAACATTTTAACCGAACATAATCTTTCAAACAGCAGGGGCTAAAATACTGTAAACCCAAAAACAACTCCACTCTTCTGCCAGCCCTAATATAAACAAAGAAATCGTTTCAATTTCTGAAGCGAAATGAGCGCGTCACCAGTAGTAGGCGTGCCTGGTTGTAATCGTCACGTATCATTGGCTGCAGAAACTCAACTCAACCCATCTTGCGAGACTGATTGGCTGTCGACTCAAGGGCGGGATCGCCTTGAGAAGCGGAGGTTTTGAAACT
Organism: Acipenser ruthenus; assembly: GCF_902713425.1. NCBI lineage: Eukaryota > Metazoa > Chordata > Actinopteri > Acipenseriformes > Acipenseridae > Acipenser > Acipenser ruthenus. The sequence goes on from NC_081245.1 coordinate 670,656, forward strand.
GGATGACAGGGTTCGCCATTTTGGCTCCTCCTGGCGTTGTGTTTTCATATGTAATCTCCTGCGGAGGATCCGAAATGGCGCCGGTTTCCTCTCTTTGCGTTGTGCTCCAAATCTGCGGCGAGTGTGCGAGTCGTTGTTGTGTTTGATTTATTAACGGATTGGAGTGTTTTGTTTTGTTTTAAACTAAATAATTCCAGTTAAAGTGACGGTTTAGATATGAAACGGTCGAATATAAACAGACAACATCTTACGCACCGACTGCAGAGAGACAGAGAGAGAGGTAAGGAAAACGTTACATATTTAATAATACACAGTGATTTTTTAAAAATTGTATTCGTACTTCAGTACAGTACACTACATATCGATTTCAAAAACGGAATTTAAAAACTGAACTGCAGAAAAACGAGGTTTTGATCGGATCTACACGAGAGTATGTTGAATCTGATGTTGTATTGAATATTAATGTGCTGTGATTCTCAACTGCCAGGCGTTAGGGAACAATACAATTATCGCACCAGCTGCAAAAAAACTAAACACAGGAATTGTTAATAATTTACAAGGTATACTCTTTGTATTTTGCTAAACAAAAGAGGTACAGTTATCGGTTTCTTTTGTTTAGTAAGCTGGCACTGTAAATGAAACATGGTGAGGTATAATTCTGTGCCACCCAGAGGCTAAAGGGTTAATTTATGAAGGTACATCTTCAGACTGGTCACTTTGATGCAGGTGTACCAGAGGTGTCCCGTGTGTAGGACGGTGTTCAAATGCAATTTTAGATTTCAACAAACAAAATCCAGAGTCGATTATTCAATTTCATGTTTACTTAACTAAAACATACCTGAATCAAAATGTGTGTTAATCATCTAAAATGTAGTTTTGATGTACCAAATTCAATTACTAATTCTACATCTTGGATTTGAGTTATACCCTCTATTGACGCTATAAGGAGGCTGTGTGGTCCAGTGGTTAAAGAAAAGGGCTTGTAACCAGGAGGTCCCCAGTTCAAATCCCAGCTCAGCCACTGACTCATTGTGTGGCCCTGAGCAAGTCACTTCACCTCCTTGTGCTCCGTCCATGTCCTATTGTAAGTGACTCTGCATATCATGCACAGTTCATGCTTTGTGATGGTGGTCCACTATGAAAGGCGCTATATATATATATATATATATATATATATATATATATATATCTATCACCAAAAATATCACCACTTCCAAGCTAGGTGATGGTTTTAAATTGAAAGGTTGAAGCTTTAAGAGTTAAAGCAAGCCTCCTAAAGACACACCTCTCGCTGTGAGCAGAGTGCCATGGCTCGGACACTGCAGTTCTGCCAGTGCAGTAAGTCCATACTGCAGATAAATGCATACGTGTCAGTTTTAAATCCATGGGTCTTGTTTCCTATATATCCAAACAATTATCAAAGCCTTGTTTAAAATGTGATGTATTCGTCTATTAAGAACTTATTATTATCCCTATGCTGCAGTAATCTTTATAATCTATTCTAGAGGTTAAAAAAACTCCAATAGCAACATTTTACTAGAATGAATATAGTCTGCATATTGATTTAATACATGTCACTGAAAAATAGTTGGACTGTTATTTCACTAAATCGAATACAACTATATACTATATCATTATATATAGAAGTATGCTATGTTGCCAATTTATTTTACTATTTGAGTAGCGTAGCAGCTAAAAATCTTGTTGCCACAGATCCACGATGAATGCCCATTTCATGCTGTCACCACTGACACATTGTGACTGAGGCAGTGTTTGAGACCAATACAGAAGATATACTACAAACGAAAATGGTATGTCTTCAATTGCTATACTATAACTGGGCTACATTTGTATTTTCAAACCTAAATTAATATTTGTATTCTATTTTTACCAGTTTCAAAATGCATGAGAGAATGATATTTTCTGAATTGGTAGCTTTTAAAGGGAAATAAAACAAAAACTGTCAGAGTATGAGTTTTGTGATTTATTATTTGTTTACCGGAGCATTTGTAGATCTAAAAAAAATGCAGAAAGATTGTGCTTCACTGATTAGTATTTAATTCTATGATGAGTTGAAAACTGCCAAGTTCCTGAACAGCACAGAGCGCTCTGAGCAGAACTCTCCATAGAGCCAGAATCTCCAGATGCCTGCTTCACCCACCCTAATGTAGGGTTAGGTGGGGCTATTCAACCCTGTTGATCTGTTCCATAGTAACTTATCATACATGTAGATGTCTGTCTGATATTAAAGGTTTACCTAACGTTACATAATAGAAGAATCCCCATGTTTTAGGGGTGGAATAGCCTTGCATGCCTTTTGCAAGTTGTTTCAGTCTGTTGCAGCACACAGAGGAATTCATATTACAAAGGTGCAATAAATATTAGTTTATTTAGCAGACATCTTTATCCAAGGTGACTTAGAGACTAGGGTATGTGAACTATGCATCAGCTGCAGAGTCACTTACAACTACGTCTCACCCGAAAGACGGAGCACAAGGAGGTTAAGTGATTTGCTCAGGGTCACACAATGAGTCAGTGGCTGAGGTGGGATTTGAACCGAGGACCTCCTGGTTACAAGCCCTTTTCTTTAACCACTGGACCACAGAACATTCCAAATAAGTCTTGATGTGTGATTTTAAATAATTTTGTTTTAATACATTATATAGTTTTCTAAAGTGTGAGTTCTGTGGAAATTCCAATAAAAGCACCTTATATGCAATCTGAAATGACAAACTAAAAGTCTTGTCTCCTTTTCTTCAGTGAGAACGGATCAGACTGAGCTGGGGTGTGACCAGGCGGATCCTGCAGGAGGAAACGCCACCTTCTAGCATCACTGAGAGAGGTGAGTGAAACAGATGGAGATGGTAATTGAAGTAATCCACATGGGAGTGTATCAGTCTGTAAGACATATGTGGAATTGCTTGTCAATAATCTTGACACAAAACTGCTGTTTGTACTCCATGATTTGGTGATGTAGCAGCTGGGGATGAAGATTCACACTGGAACTCAACAGGTGACTCCTCTACAGGTACTGTCATGTGACTCTATGCCTCAGTCTCTAATGGGATGGTATTGTGAATCGCCTCATCATCAGAAGCCCATGGTTTCTGGATATTCAGAATCTGCTTTGCTCTTTATATGTCTCTCTGTAGCTGAACATTGTGCATCAGCGCAGCCACTTCTATCAAGGGCTCCCTTCTATCTGAAGACATAAGAACATAAGACTGATGATGATTCCATGCTCTTTTCTTTCAGGCTGTCCGTTTCCTTCAGTCTTTAGGCCGTTTCTTCAGCAGCATTCTTGCAGAGTTTCACTTCAGCTCTATTCGGCTTTTCTTCTCTACTTCCTTTTATTTTTTGATTTAAGGAGCGCATGGTAACCGCCAGCACCTCTTGCCATGTTGTGATGTGCCCAAATACAGGACTCATTTAAGAGGGATGCAATGCATCATATGTGAAATTAAAAAGAAACCCTTTATTCTGTTTTTTAGATACTGATATGAAATTGGTGTATTATTATTATTATTATTTGTTTATTTAGCAGACGCCTTTATCCAAGGCGACTTACAGAGACTCGGGTGTGTGAACTATGCATCAGCTGCAGAGTCACTTACAACTACGTCTCACCCGAAAGACGGAGCACAAGGAGGTTAAGTGACTTGCTCAGGGTCACACAATGAGTCAGTGGCTGAGGTGGGATTTGAACCGGGGACCTCTTAGTTACAAGCCCTTTTTTTGAGCAACGTACTTTACCTAGATTGCTCCAGTAAAAACCCAACTGTATAAATGGGAAATTGTATATAAAAATAATGTGATATCTTGTAACAATTGTAAGTCGCCCTGGATAAGGGCATCTGTTAAGAAATAAATAAATAAATAAATAAATAAATAATAATAATACTGTAATTTATACTGCGAGTATAACTATGTTCACCATAAATAAAATGTTCCCTACAGATTTTTATTTTAAACAGGTCAAATCATTCTTTCAAATAACACCAAACTTGCCAGTTCATAGTTATGAGGGGAATCTCTATAGAAGAGTGAACATATAAGAATACTTTACAATAACATTTGTCTCTCTTTCTTTCTTTAGCTTCTACAGTAGATGAAGGAGAACACGACTCCACTCCATCACCCCACTGCAAAAACTCTTCCAGCGCCAAACTGCAGAGCAGGGAAGACAGAGAGATGACCCAAGAAGAACACATAAAGAAATTGAGAACTTGCTCAGTTAAAATTCATTCTTTACAAGGCAGACCACCATTTACTCTGCAGAGTACAGAGACTGCACATTCTGTGTGTGTGAACAACTCTGAAACCCGGGGCAACTTGAAGACCTTGCCTTGTTCTGCTAAAGCTGGGAAGAGTTCCCGTCAATTAGGCTCTCCTAAAACTCACAAGAGAAATCGCACAGGAAGGGTTCCATTTTCCTGTGCTGATTGTGGGAAGAGTTTCAGTAATTGATCAAACCTTAATAGACACCAGAGAATTCACAAAGGAAAGAACCCACACCAGCAAATCCACACAGGAGAGGAACCACATCACTGTAATGATTGTGGAAAGCACTTTACTGAACTAGGAAATCTTAAAAAACACCAACGAGTTCACACAGGAGAGAAACCACATCACTGTAATGATTGTGGAATGCATTATACTGTATTAGGAAGTCTTGAAAGACACAAACTAATTCACACAGGAGAGAAACCATACCACTGTAATGAATGCGAGATGCACTTCAATGATTTAGGAAATCTTAAAAAACAGAAATGAATTCACACAGGAGAGAAACCACATCACTGTCATGGTTGTGGGAGGAGTTTCACTTGAAGAGACAACCTTAAAGTACACCAACGAATTCACACAGGAGAGAAACCCTACCACTGTAATTATTGTGGAAAGAGATTCACTGAATCAAGACATCTTAAAAAACACAGACACATTCACACAGCAGTGAAACCCTGCACGCTGAAGGTTGGGAAAGGTTGAATCTGGTGAGACGCACCTTAAAAACCAGGAAATTCTCTCAAGACAAAAACATGAATTTAACCAATAAACCTCTATTGATGTGGGCACATGGGTCTGTGCCAGGACTTTTAATTGCCTTTGATTCAATCTTGGGGCAGGTCACAGAAATAATAAAATCACTCTGTGTTTAAAAAACAAAAAATAAAATAAAATAAATAAAAAAAAAACATTTCCTGTCTGCATCACCACAGTAACTGAGGCCTCTACTTGGTAACTGCCAGGGAACTGCTTGTAGAGTGACAGAAACGTTGTGTTAAAAGCAGAAGGGAAAGACTGTTGCAGCGCTACAAAGGCAGGACTGTGACTTGGCTTCTTCACGGCTAAACCCCTGGAGCAAGGTGTAAACACTGGGCTTCTCTTTGCATCCCTCCAGGCTGGACCGCGGAGCAACGACCATCGCAGGATTGGTATTCATCTTACTTCTTCATAAGAGTGCTTTATTTCTCCAAAAGAGACTTTTGCACATCCCTCCAAGTCATAAAGGAAGATAACTGATGTATTGAATTTGCAGTGCATGGCTTGGAGCGATAATGTTGTTTAAATGCTTGTAATGGTATTTATTGTCTATATACAGTATGTGTCGGTGATACTGAATTATTGCTAATATCTAGTAGTATTTAGCTTCTGAATAGACTTCATTTTATCTCATGTAGTCTATTCTTTTTCTTTGTTAAACAGCAATATGAAGCATGTAGTGGAACCCAAGGTGTAAAAGATATTGTTAAATTATGTTTAATTTGCTGCCTATAGGCAATATTCTTCGTAGCTATGGGGATAATGTTCATTGTTAAGCTGATGATGCACAGCTGTATTTATCACTGAAACATTTACTAATAAAAAAAATGATGTTAGAAAAGTCTTAATGCTAAACTCAGATAAAACAGAAGTGATGATTCTGGGATCTCAGAAGCAACAAAGCGATATGTCTGATTTACTCCTTGGTGGCTTCTCTTATGAACTTGCAGACGATATGAGAAATCTGGGTGTGATCTTCGACCCAAATCTTTCTTTTGAGACAGCTGTTAGCGTGTCAAACCCAGCTGCTTGTGAAGTGGAAGGTAGTTGGTAGATTTCATTTAAAAAGAACGCTGGTGTGTATCTGATGAGGCACGTATGTATACATGTTTACATGCTGTGTATGTCTGCTTTACACCATATCAACTCAGTACCATGAAGCCTCCCTGTCCTGCTCGATAAAATTCTAATAGAGCTACGTAAAGCAACACAGAGTTCAAAATGAACAGCTCTTCTTTATTGATTTCGCTCCCTTGACAGTCACAGTGCATCGTGTTTCAAGTGACAGGACGCATTCAAAGAGTATACAGATTTGTCTTTTATTGGTTTGTCAGCCAATCATCAAAACAGTAAGCATTGAAAGGCTTTTATGGTTTTTGAAACAAAGTCTGGACAACGTAGTCGCTGTAAGAGCCGTCGATTGCTCCTCGTCCACCGTCTGGGACAACCCAGCAAGAGACTCTGTCTTTAGACAGCGTTCCGTAATCGATTGTGAAATCCCTGGAAAACAGAATGGAACAGAGTCAGCAGTACAGTAAATGCACCGATTGTGAACACACACTGTGTTTCTATAAAGCAAGACCCATTAACAATCTGTTTACCTGGTCACAGTCACATCGTGCCCATATACTTCAATCAAGACTTTACTGCCAATTCTACCTTCTTTTACATACAACTGTCTAGAAAACCGACCTGTAAAAAAAAAAAGAAGAAATATATAACCAAACATGTAAGAGTGACTTACTGTACCTGCCTATGTACTGGGATTGCAGTGTTGAGTGCAGCGCTGGATCTCTTACAGGCAAGCCCGCAGGTGCTCGGCCAGCCACAGGGGTCGCTGGTGTGCGGTGAGCCAAGGACATCCTGGCTGACCTAAGCCCTCCCCACCCGGGCGACGCTTAACCAATTGTGAGCCGCCCCTTGGGAGCTCCCATCCACGGTCGTCAGTGGAATAGCCTGGACTCAAACCGGCGACCTCCAGGCTATAAGGTGCATCCTGCACTCCACGCGGAGTGCCTTTACCGGATGTGCCACTCAGGATCCCTTGCATGGACAACCTTTAAAACCTTGGCACTGTATCCCCGTCGTTGCCCCCCGGAGGCAATTAAATACAAAATAAAAACTCCCATGCTTCCTAATACATACCCAGCAGCCCAGTGCTTCCTGCAGAGAAATCATTCAGTTTTATTTTGAGCCACAGAAAGTCTTGTCTTGAACGATGCAGTAAAACCTCAATGACCGTGCTCCCCAGAGTCACTTCAGTGGTCCTCCCGTTTGAAGAGGATAGAGAGAGGCTGGAGCGAAAGGGGGAGCGGATATCAGACACTCAACTCCTTAGCAATTTATTTTTGAAGAAGCTTCTAAGAAACCAAGTTGTTGATTTGATCGAGTGAAACCCTGCCGGGATAAGCCACAGCTGGATCTGTTAGACAGATTTACAGCACCGGGGAAACCCACTGTAATGAACTGGCGTCTCAGCCCATTGAACTTAATGGAAAGGCAAGGGCTAGACATGAACCACAAAACATACAGTTCAAAGACAATTCTTGCCATCTGTCTGAAGAGCAAGCTCTGTAGTCAAGAGGTAAGGACAGGTCTTATGCTGATGTCAGCATCGTTAACGGATAATACATAATCTATTACATCGTGCGGATGACATCATCTGTTTAGCCCTTTAGGGGTAATCCTGGGATGCAATCCAGTGTGATTCCCGAGTGCTGTAAAATGCTCTATAAAAATCCTGACTGGGTTTAAGTCAAGCCAACCCCTTAGTGTGACGCATTCACGTCCTCACCTGTCCGACACGATGTTCATAGGGCTCCAGCTCAGTGTTTGAATGGAATTATCAGTTTTATTGACCAGGGAGAGTCCTTGTGTGTTAAACTCTATTTCGTACAGATCTTTGTAAACAATTCCTATCTTTTGGAATGCACTTTTCCCAGCCTCTCCCAGCTCTCCGTTGATCGTGATCCCTGAATTAATGATAAAGCAAAACGAAAGATTAGACACATAAACTACATTTAAAAAAAAAAAAAATCACGAATGATAGGAAGCCATTCTGTCTCCAGTTAATTTCCAACTGTGCTTCCTCTGGTCCTGGTTTCTGTGCTGCACTTAAAAAGATTGGCTACGGTTAACTTTGCCAACTTTGAGTGCAGTTCCTGTCCCCTGTACTTCTCTGTAGATTCTCACCTGAGTCTGCATCACTGACCAGCTGCAGAATGACACCGTCGGAAGGAGCAGTGATCTCAAAGCACACGGACCGCTGTTTATTTTTCACTGGGATTACAAACTGCGGGTTTTCATCTGCTTGAAAACAAAATGAACAGAAAAGAAAAATAAGCCTTTTCTAACATTTTCTTTTTAATCTATTTAATCAGAGCTATATTTAAATTGACAGTTCTCACAGGGCTAATAAAACGGTTCTAGTGGTTGTGATAAACATGATATCTGGTACTACCCTTGGTTAAACAAACCTCTGTTTGCAAGTCTTGCTTTCAGATTGCCCTTTCATGGTCATTTCACCTGGAGAATCATCCCCACCCCTTTAGGGCTGGCTTTCCCTGCCAGTAACCAACCAGCTGCTTCCCTCTGATGACTGACACTCTTGCACACAGTCACACACACACACACACACACACACGCACACACAGTGAGTTTATTTTACCTGCATGGGTTGGCTGTTGAGCTAAAGAACAAGAAAAAAAAAACCAGACATTCAGTTGGAGCGCGTCGGGCATGAATGTCACACACACACACGGCCCACTGCATGCACACACACAGGAGACAGAGACACAGACACACACACACACTCACTTAGACAGACACAGACAGACAGTACGTTTTTTTTTTACCTGTATGGGTTGGAAATGGAGCTAAAGAACAGGAAGAAAACAGAGACATTCAATTAGAGACAGAGAAGGTGACCGGAGCAGAGCTCTTTCTTCTATTTCGCTCCATTACTGCTTGTGACTCCCTCTACGCACCAACCCCCCCCCCCCCCCCCCCCGCCCCCTCTCCAGGCAGGTACGCTCCGCTCTGCTCATTTTAAAGCCGTTTTTCCACCCACTGTGTTGCCGATTGCAGATGAAAAGACGTAACGTGCATTCAGAAAGGAATGCTATTTAATCTTCCTTATTATAATCGCGTCGCTTGACCCGAGAAATCAAGCTACGATCAGCAAAGAAAAAAAACCTACATAAAGTGCTGAGAGAAAAAAAAAAAAGTATGCTAAGAAAAGTTTGCGCTCCTTTGCTGTAGTTTATGAACAACAGCAGTGTGGAGTAGTAGTTAGGGCTCTGGACTCTTGACCGGAGGGTCGTGGGTTCAATCCCAGGTGGGGGACACTGCGGTTGTACCCTTGAGCAAGGTACTTTACCTAGATTGCTCCAGTAAAACCCCAGCTGTATAAATGGGGAATTGTATGTAAAAATAATGTGATATCTTGTAACAATTGTAAGTCGCTCTGGATAAGGGCGTCTGCTAAGAAATAAATAATAATAATAATAATAATAATAATAAATATCCTTAAGAGTGCAGAAAATATAAACGGTGTTCACAGCCCTGTGGCATAACCGTAGAACTGTAGTAGAAGAATACAGGCTATGTAATGACCGCAGACAGAGGGACACACTGAGGACATTTCTCATATTTTTATATGCAACTCCAATCACATATAAAAGAGATTTTTTTTAATGCAATTCCCAAGTCCGCAAAACATAAAAGTGCCTCGTTTTGGTTTGAAACTGGAAAATGAAGGGTTAACAAGCACAGTCATGGTGGAACATACTGTAAAGTGACTGCATCTGTATTTGTCATCTCTAAAAAAAAAACATGAAAACCAAACAAAAAAAAACTTTCGTCCAAACTCCAATCAATAATAATAATAATAATAATAATAATAATAATAATAATAATAATCAGTGCAGCAGTGTGTAGTGGTTAGGGCTCTGGACTCTTGACCGGAGGGTCGTGGGTTCAATCCCAGGTGGGGGACACTGCTGCTGTACCCTTGAGCAAGGTACTTTACCTAGATTGCTCCAGTAAAAACCCAACTGTATAAATGGGGAATTGTATGTAAAAATAATGTGATTGTAACAATTGTAAGTCGCCCTGGATAAGGATGTCTGCTAATAAATATAATAATAATATTGATCAGGGATAGAAATATGGCTTCTATTGCACAGCAGTTGAATCCATTCCTGGTTTTATTATGAGATTAATAAGAATCCCCTGATCTTGTTACTTATACACACTGTGGCCAATCAAGCTGGTATTAAAACCTGGAATGGGTGACACTGCTGTGCCATAGGAGTCTTATTTCCACCCCTGACCTTGATGCGTACGTGAGGCTGGTCTCCCACAATTACTGCAGGTCACTCATGCAAGATCAGTGAATCACAAGATAAAACTTCAGCGATCCGTGAATATAATAATGATAATAATGATGATAATGACTGGGCTTTACTCACCTTGTGGTCTGCCTAGGGGATCACCTGGACCAAACGGTACTCCTGCTGCACCCATTCCGAATCCTCCTCCTGAATAAAAGAAAATAAAAAAGGCTTCCTTATAACACCATCAATTAATTCTAACTGGGCTAGAAAGGATTCAGGAAAGGTTAAGCTACTACTCGATGGGGGTGTGCATCTGTTATTTCTGTCCCCTCTGAAACAGCTTTAGTATCGAGAGATTTTCCGTTTATTGACTCCCAGTAGCCACAGATGCAGGGGGGGACAGAAATGACATTTCCATGCCACCTATTGGTCATTCCTATAAGAACACATCATCTCTTTATAAATTCTGCTTTTATAAGTGGCTAAAGAAAATGATTTAGTAAGATGGATTAATGTGTAAGCCTGGTAAACTATGATCTGAGTAGACACACCCACGTAGAGTAGCAGAGCACATGCATACTAGGATATTAAACTAAGAAATATCAGAGAAATCTAGATGACATTACCAGGGGTTTTTCACTCTCCAGAACCAATGCTGCTATTGTCACTGGAGTAAATGGATGGTATTGTCTTCCACGTACCATCTTATGAAAGTTCCCCATAGTAAATGCACAGTAGAGGGTAACAGAGCACAGTGAACGCATAGGGAAGCATTATAAAAATAGCAAAGGATGGTAAAGCATATTAAAAAAAGAGTAATCTAACTCTTATAAAAGTGTCCCATAGTAAACAGTGTAATAAAGAATAAAGAATGGTAAAGCACAGGGAAGCATTGTAAAGCACAGAGAGGTCTGGTAAAGCATAGGGAAGCATTGTAAAGCACAGTGAGGTCTGGTAAAGCATAGGGAAGCATTGTAAAGCACAGAGAGGTGTGGTAAAGCATAGGGAAGCATTGTAAAGCACAGAGAGGTCTGGTAAAGCATAGGGAAGCATTGTAAAGCACAGAGAGGTGTGGTAAAGCATAGGGAAGCATTGTAAAGCACAGAGAGGTCTGGTAAAGCATGGGGAAGCATTGTAAAGCACAGAGAGGTGTGGTAAAGCATAGGGAAGCATTGTAAAGCACAGAGAGGCGTGGTAAAGCATAGGGAAGCATTGTAAAGCACAGAGAGGTCTGGTAAAGCATAGGGAAGCATTGTAAAGCACAGAGAGGTCTGGTAAAGCATAGGGAAGCATTGTAAAGCACAGAGAGGTCTGGTAAAGCATAGGGAAGCATTGTAAAGCACAGAGAGGTCTGGTAAAGCATAGGGAAGCATTGTAAAACACAGAGAGGTCTGGTAAAGCATAGGGAAGCATTGTAAAACACAGAGAGGTCTGGTAAAGCATAGGGAAGCATTGTAAAGCACAGAGAGGTCTGGTAAAGCATAGGGAAGCATTGTAAAGCACAGAGAGGTCTGGTAAAGCACAGGGAAGCATTGTAAAGCACATAGAGGTCTGGTAAAGAGGTATATTAAAAAACAGAGTAAACTGACCCTTATAGAAGTGTCCCGCAGTAAAAACACAGCAGAGGGTAATACAGCACAGTGAAAGCATGGTAAAGTACATTAATAAACATGTCAAACCAGGGTAAACAATACATAGAGAAACCATGGAAAAATAATGGGACAACTACAGAAACTCAGTGCAAAAATGCCATGGAAAACTTTTATAAGAACATAAGAAAGTTTACAAACGAGAGGAGGCCATTCGGCCCATCTTGCTCGTTTGGTTGTTAGTAACTTATTGATCCCAGAACCTCATCAAGCAGCTTCTTGAAGGATCCCAGGGTGTCAGCTTCAACAACATTACTGGGGAGTTGGTTCCAGACCCTCACAAATCTCTGGGTAAAAAAGTGCCTCTTATTATCTGTCCTGAATGCCCCTTTATCTAATCTCCATTTGTGACCCCTGGTCCTTGTTTCTTTTTTTCAAGTCGAAAACATTCCTTGTGTCTTGGCCAATCAAGCTGGTATTAAAACCTGGAATGGGTGACACTGCTGTGCAATAGGAGTCTTATTTCCATCCCTGACCTTGATGCGTACGTGAGGCTGGTCTCCCACAATTACTGCAGGTCACTCATGCAAGATCAGTGAATCACAAGATAAAACTTCAGCGATCCGTGAATATAATAATGATAATAATGATGATAATGACTGGGCTTTACTCACCCTGTGGTCTGCCTAGGGGATCACCTGGACCAAACGGTACTCCTGCTGCACCCATTCCGAATCCTCCTCCTGAATAAAAGAAAATAAAAAAGGCTTCCTTATAACACCATCAATTAATTCTAACTTGGCTAGAAAGGATTCAGGAAAGGTTAAGCTACTACTCGCCAGGGGTGTGCATCTGTTATTTCTGTCCCCTCTGAAACAGCTTTAGTATCGAGAGATTTTCCGTTTTTGACTCCCAGTAGCCACAGATGCGGGCGGGCAGGGGGGGGGGACAGAAATGACAGTTCCATGCCACCTAGTGGTCATTCCTATAAGAACACATCATCTCTTTATAAATTCTGCCTTTAGAAGTGGTTAAAGAAAATGATTAAGTAAGATGGATTAATGTGTAAGCCTGGTAAGCAATGATCTTAGTAGATAACCTACAGAGAGTAGCAGAGCACATGCATACTAGGATATTAAACTAAGAAATATCAGAGAAATCTAGATGACATTACCAGGAGTAAATGGATGGTGTTGTCTTCCACTCACCCGCTCTTATAAGTGTCCCATAATAAAAGCATAGCACAGTGTCATAAAGCATAAAGCATAGGGAAGCATTGTGAAGCACAGAGAGGTCTGGTAAAGCACAGGGAAGCAATGTAAAACACAGAGAGGTCTGGTAAAGCATAGGGAAGCATTGTAAAGCACAGAGAGGTCTGGTAAAGCATAGGGAAGCATTGTAAAGCACAGAGAGGTCTGGTAAAGCATAGGGAAGCATTGTAAAGCACAGAGAGGTCTGGTAAAGCATAGGGAAGCATTGTAAAGCACAGAGAGGTCTGGTAAAGCATAGGGAAGCATTGTAAAGCACAGAGAGGTCTGGTAAAGCATAGGGAAATATTGTAAAGCACAGAGGTCTGGTAAAGCATAGGGAAGCATTGTAAAGCACATAGAGGTCTGGTAATGCATAGGGAAGCATTGTAAAGCACATAGAGGTCTGGTAAAGAGGTATATTAACAAACAGGGTAAACTGACCCTTATAGAAGTGTCCTACAGTAAAAACACAGCAGAGGGTAATACAGCACAGTGAAAGCATGGTAAAGTACATTAATAAACATGTCAAACCAGGGTAAACAATACATAGAGAAACCATGGAAAAATAATGGGACAACGACAGAAACTCAGTGCAAAAATGCCATGGAAAACTTTTATAAGAACATAAGAAAGTTTACAAACGAGAGGAGGCCATTCGGCCCATCTTGCTCGTTTGGTTGTTAGTAACTTATTGATCCCAGAACCTCATCAAGCAGCTTCTTGAAGGATCCCAGGGTGTCAGCTTCAACAACATTACTGGGGAGTTGGTTCCAGACCCTCACAAATCTCTGGGTAAAAAAGTGCCTCTTATTATCTGTCCTGAATGCCCCTTTATCTAATCTCCATTTGTGACCCCTGGTCCTTGTTTCTTTTTTTCAAGTCGAAAACATTCCTTGTGTCTTGGCCAATCAAGCTGGTATTAAAACCTGGAATGGGTGACACTGCTGTGCAATAGGAGTCTTATTTCCATCCCTGACCTTGATGCGTACGTGAGGCTGGTCTCCCACAATTACTGCAGGTCACTCATGCAAGATCAGTGAATCACAAGATAAAACTTCAGCGATCCGTGAATATAATAATGATAATAATGATGATAATGACTGGGCTTTACTCACCCTGTGGTCTGCCTAGGGGATCACCTGGACCAAACGGTACTCCTGCTGCACCCATTCCGAATCCTCCTCCTGAATAAAAGAAAATAAAAAAGGCTTCCTTATAACACCATCAATTAATTCTAACTGGGCTAGAAAGGATTCAGGAAAGGTTAAGCTACTACTCGATGGGGGTGTGCATCTGTTATTTCTGTCCCCTCTGAAACAGCTTTAGTATCGAGAGATTTTCCGTTAATTGACTCCCAGTAGCCACAGATGCAGGGGGTGACAGAAATGACAGTTCCATGCCACCTAGTGGTCATTCATATAAGAACACATCATCTCTTTATAAATTCTGCTTTTATAAGTGGCTAAAGAAAATGATTTAGTAAGATGGATTAATGTGTAAGCCTGGTAAACTATGATCTGAGTAGAAACACCTACATAGAGTAGCAGAGCACATGCATACTAGGATATTAAACTAAGAAATATCACAGAAATCTAGATGACATTACCAGGAGTAAATGGATGGTGTTGTCTTCCACTCACCCGCTCTTATGTGTCCCATAATAAAAGCATAGCACAGTGTCATAAAGCATAAAGCATAGGGAAGCATTGTAAAGCACAGAGAGGTCTGGTAAAGCATAGGGAAGCATTGTAAAGCACAGAGAGGTCTGGTAAAGCACAGGGAAGCATTGTAAAGCACATAGACGTCTGGTAAAGAGGTATATTAAAAAACAGAGTAAACTGACCCTTATAGAAGTGTCCCGCAGTAAAAACACAGCAGAGGGTAATACAGCACAGTGAAAGCATGGTAAAGTACATTAATAAACATGTCAAACCAGGGTAAACAATGCATAGAGAAACCATGGAAAAATAATGGGAGAACTACAGAAACTCAGTGCTAAAATGCCATGGTAAACTTTTATAAGAACATAAGAAAGTTTACAAACGAGAGGAGGCCATTCTGCCCATCTTGCTTGTTTGGTTGTTAGTAGCTTATTGATCCCAGAACCTCATCAAGCAGCTTCTTGAAGGATCCCAGGGTGTCAGCTTCAACAACATTACTGGGGAGTTGGTTCCAGACCCTCACAATTCTCTGGGTAAAAAAGTGCCTCTTATTTTCTGTCCTGAATGCCCCTTTATCTAATCTCCATTTGTGACCCCTGGTCGTTGTTTCATTTTTTCAAGTCGAAAACATTCCTTGTGTCTTGGCCAATCAAGCTGGTATTAAAACCTGGAATGGGTGACACTGCTGTGCAATAGGAGTCTTATTTCCACCCCTGACCTTGATGCGTACGTGAGGCTGGTCTCCCAGAATTACTGCAGGTCACTCATGCAAGATCAGTGAATCACAAGATAAAACTTCAGCGATCCGTGAATATAATAATGATAATAATGCTGATAATGACTGGGCTTTACTCACCTTGTGGTCTGCCTAGGGGATCACCTGGACCAAACGGTACTCCTGCTGCACCCATTCCGAATCCTCCTCCTGAATAAAAGAAAATAAAAAAGGCTTCCTTATAACACCATCAATTAATTCTAACTGGGCTAGAAAGGATTCAGGAAAGGTTAAGCTACTACTCGCCAGGGGTGTGCATCTGTTATTTCTGTCCCCTCTGAAACAGCTTTAGTATCGAGAGATTTTCCGTTTATTGACTCCCAGTAGCCACAGATGCGGGCGGGCAGGGGGGGGACAGAAATGACAGTTCCATGCCACCTAGTGGTCATTCATATAAGAACACATCATCTCTTTATAAATTGTGCTTTTTAAGTGGCTAAAGAAAATGATTTAGTAAGATGGATTAATGTGTAAGCCTGGTAAACTATGATCTGAGTAGACACACCCACGTAGAGTAGCAGAGCACATGCATACTAGGATATTAAACTAAGAAATATCAGAGAAATCTAGATGACATTACCAGGAGTAAATGGATGGTGTTGTCTTCCACTCACCCGCTCTTATAAGTGTCCCATAATAAAAGCATAGCACAGTGTCATAAACCATAAAGCATAGGGAAGCATTGTAAAGCATAGAGAGGTCTGGTAAAGCACAGGAAAGCATTGTAAAGCACAGAGAGGTCTGGTAAAACATAGGGAAGCATTGTAAAGCACAGAGAGGTCTGTTAAAGCATAGGGAAGCATTGTAAAGCACAGAGAGGTCTGGTAAAGCACAGGGAAGCATTGTAAAGCACATAGAGGTCTGGTAAAGAGGTATATTAGAAAACAGAGTAAACTGACCCTTATAGAAGTGTCCCGCAGTAAAAACAGAGCAGAGGGTAATACAGCACAGTGAAAGCATGGTAAAGTACATTAATAAACATGTCAAACCAGGGTAAACAATGCATAGAGAAACCATGGAAAAATAATGGGAGAACTACAGAAACTCAGTGCAAAAATGCCATGGTAAACTTTTATAAGAACATAAGAAAGTTTACAAACGAGAGGAGGCCATTCTGCCCATCTTGCTCGTTTGGTTGTTAGTAGCTTATTGATCCCAGAACCTCATCAAGGAGCTTCTTGAAGGATCCCAGGGTGTCAGCTTCAACAACATTACTGGGGAGTTGGTTCCAGACCCTCACAATTCTCTGGGTAAAAAAGTGCCTCTTATTTTCTGTCCTGAATGCCCCTTTATCTAATCTCCATTTGTGACCCCTGGTCCTTGTTTCTTTTTTTCAAGTCGAAAACATTCCTTGTGTCTTGGCCAATCAAGCTGGTATTAAAACCTGGAATGGGTGACACTGCTGTGCAATAGGAGTCTTATTTCCATCCCTGACCTTGATGCGTACGTGAGGCTGGTCTCCCACAATTACTGCAGGTCACTCATGCAAGATCAGTGAATCACATAATAAAACTTCAGCGATCCGTGAATATAATAATGATAATAATGATGATAATGACTGGGCTTTACTCACCCTGTGGTCTGCCTAGGGGATCACCTGGACCAAACGGTACTCCTGCTGCACCCATTCCGAATCCTCCTCCTGAATAAAAGAAAATAAAAAAGGCTTCCTTATAACACCATCAATTAATTCTAACTGGGCTAGAAAGGATTCAGGAAAGGTTAAGCTACTACTCGATGGGGGTGTGCATCTGTTATTTCTGTCCCCTCTGAAACAGCTTTAGTATCGAGAGATTTTCCGTTAATTGACTCCCAGTAGCCACAGATGCAGGGGGGGGACAGAAATGACAGTTGCACGCCACCTAGTGGTCATTCCTATAAGAACACATCATCTCTTTATAAATTCTGCCTTTAGAAGTGGTTAAAGAAAATGATTTTGTAAGATGGATTAATGTGTAAGCCTGGTAAACTATGATCTGAGTAGACACACCCACATAGAGTAGCAGAGCACATGCATGCTAGGATATTAAACTAAGAAATATCAGAGAAATCTAGATGACATTACCAGGGGTTTTTCACTCTCCAGAACCAATGCTGCTATTGTCACTGGAGTAAATGGATGGTATTGTCTTCCACGTACCATCTTATGAAAGTTCCCCATAGTAAAAGCACAGCAGAGGGTAACAGAGCACAGTGAATGCATAGGGAAGCATTATAAAAATAGCACAGGATGGTAAAGCATATTAAAAAAGGAGTAATCCAACTCTTATAAAAGTGTCCCATAGTAAACAGTGTAATAAAGAATAAAGAATGGTAAAGCACAGGGAAGCATTGTAAAGCACAGAGAGGTCTGGTAAAGCATAGGGAAGCATTGTAAAGCACAGAGAGGTCTGGTAAAGCATAGGAAAGCATTGTAAAGCACAGAGAGGTCTGGTAAAGCATAGGGAAGCATTGTAAAGCACAGAGAGGTCTGGTAAAGCATAGGGAAGCATTGTAAAGCACAGAAAGGTCTGGTAAAGCATAGAGAAGCATTGTAAAGCACAGAGAGGTCTGGTAAAGCATAGGGAAGCATTGTAAAGCACAGAGAGGCGTGGTAAAGCATAGGGAAATATTGTAAAGCACAGAGGTCTGGTAAAGCATAGGGAAGCATTGTAAAGCACATAGAGGTCTGGTAATGCATAGGGAAGCATTGTAAACCACATAGAGGTCTGGTAAAGAGGTATATTAACAAACAGGGTAAACTGACCCTTATAGAAGTGTCCTACAGTAAAAACACAGCAGAGGGTAATACAGCACAGTGAAAGCATGGTAAAGTACATTAATAAACATGTCAAACCAGGGTAAACAATACATAGAGAAACCATGGAAAAATAATGGGAGAACTACAGAAACTCAGTGCAAAAATGCCATGGTAAACTTTTATAAGAACATAAGAAAGTTTACAAACGAGAGGAGGCCATTCTGCCCATCTTGCTCGTTTGGTTGTTAGTAACTTATTGATCCCAGAACCTCATCAAGCAGCTTCTTGAAGGATCCCAGGGTGTCAGCTTCAACAACATTACTGGGGAGTTGGTTCCAGACCCTCACAATTCTCTGGGTAAAAAAGTGCCTCTTATTTTCTGTCCTGAATGCCCCTTTATCTAATCTCCATTTGTGACCCCTGGTCCTTGTTTCTTTTTTTCAAGTCGAAAACATTCCTTGTGTCTTGGCCAATCAAGCTGGTATTAAAACCTGGAATGGGTGACACTGCTGTGCAATAGGAGTCTTATTTCCATCCCTGACCTTGATGCGTACGTGAGACTGGTGTCCCAGAATTACTGCAGGTCACTCATGCAAGATCAGTGAATCACAAGATAAAACTTCAGCGATCCGTGAATATAATAATGATAATAATGATGATAATGACTGGGCTTTACTCACCCTGTGGTCTGCCTAGGGGATCACCTGGACCAAACGGTACTCCTGCTGCACCCATTCCGAATCCTCCTCCTGAATAAAAGAAAATAAAAAAGGCTTCCTTATAACACCATCAATTAATTCTAACTGGGCTAGAAAGGATTCAGGAAAGGTTAAGCTACTACTCGCCAGGGGTGTGCATCTGTTATTTCTGTCCCCTCTGAAACAGCTTTAGTATCGAGAGATTTTCCGTTTATTGACTCCCAGTAGCCACAGATGCAGGGGGGGGGGACAGAAATGACATTTCCATGCCACCTATTGGTCATTCCTATAAGAACAGACCATCTCTTTATAAATTCTGCTTTTATAAGTGGCTAAAGAAAATGATTTAGTAAGATGGATTAATGTGTAAGCCTGGTAAACTATGATCTGAGTAGACACACCCACGTAGAGTAGCAGAGCACATGCATACTAGGATATTAAACTAAGAAATATCAGAGAAATCTAGATGACATTACCAGGGGTTTTTCACTCTCCAGAACCAATGCTGCTATTGTCACTGGAGTAAATGGATGGTATTGTCTTCCACGTACCATCTTATGAAAGTTCCCCATGGTAAAAGCACAGCAGAGGGTAACAGAGCACAGTGAACGCATAGGGAAGCAAAAGAATAGCAAAGGATGGTAAAGCATATTAAAAAAGAGTAATCTCACTCTTATAAAAGTGTCCCATAGTAAACAGTGTAATAAAGAATGAAGAATGGTAAAGCACAGGGAAGCATTGTAAAGCACAGAGAGGTCTGGTAAAGCATAGGGAAGCATTGTAAAGCACAGAGAGGTCTGGTAAAGCATAGGGAAGCATTGTAAAGCACAGAGAGGTCTGGTAAAGCATAGGGAAGCATTGTAAAGCACAGAGAGGTCTGGTAAAGCATAGGGAAGCATTGTAAAGCACAGAGAGGTCTGGTAAAGCATAGGGAAGCATTGTAAAGCACAGAGAGGTCTGGTAAAGCATAGGGAAGCATTGTAAAGCACAAAGAGGTCTGGTAAAGCATAGGGAAGCATTGTAAAGCACATAGAGGTCTGGTAAAGCATAGGGAAGCATTGTAAAGCACAGAGAGGTCTGGTAAAGCATAGGAAAGCATTGTAAAGCACAGAGAGGTCTGGTAAAGCATGGGGAAGCGTTGTAAAGCACAGAGAGGTCTGGTAAAGCATAGGGAAGCATTGTAAAGCACAGAGAGGTCTGGTAAAGCATAGGGAAGCATTGTAAAGCACAGAGAGGTCTGGTAAAGCATAGGGAAGCATTGTAAAGCACAGAGAGGTCTGGTAAAGCATAGGGAAGCATTGTGAAGCACATAGAGGTCTGGTAAAGCATAGGGAAGCATTGTAAAGCACAGAGAGGTCTGGTAATGCATAGGGAAATATTGTAAAGCACAGAGGTCTGGTAAAGCATAGGGAAGCATTGTAAAGCACATAGAGGTCTGGTAATGCATAGGGGAGCATTGTAAAGCACATAGAGGTCTGGTAAAGAGGTATATTAACAAACAGGGTAAACTGACCCTTACAGAAGTGTCCTATAGTAAAAACACAGCAGAGGGTAATACAGCACAGTGAAAGCATGGTAAAGTACATTAATAAACATGTCAAACCAGGGTAAACAATACATAGAGAAACCATGGAAAAATAATGGGAGAACTACAGAAACTCAGTGCAAAAATGCCATGGTAAACTTTTATAAGAACATAAGAAAGTTTACAAACGAGAGGAGGCCATTCGGCCCATCTTGCTCGTTTGGTTGTTAGTAACTTATTGATCCCAGAACCTCATCAAGCAGCTTCTTGAAGGATCCCAGGGTGTCAGCTTCAACAACATTACTGGGGAGTTGGTTCCAGACCCTCACAATTCTCTGGGTAAAAAAGTGCCTCTTATTTTCTGTCCTGAATGCCCCTTTATCTAATCTCCATTTGTGACCCCTTGTCCTTGTTTCTTTTTTTCCCAAGTCGAAAACATTCCTTGTGTCTTGGCCAATCAAGCTGGTATTAAAACCTGGAATGGGTGACACTGCTGTGCAATAGGAGTCTTATTTCCACCCCTGACCTTGATGCGTACGTGAGGCTGGTCTCCCAGAATTACTGCAAGTCACTCATGCAAGATCAGTGAATCACAAGATAAAACTTCAGCGATCCGTGAATATAATAATGATAATAATGATGATAATGATTACACTTTACTCACCTTGTGGTCTGCCTAGGGGATAACCTGGACCAAACGGTACTCCTGCAACACCCATTCTGAATCCTCCTCCTGAATAAAAGAAAATAAAAAAGGCTTCCTTATAACACCATCAATTAATTCTAACTTGGCTAGAAAGGATTCAGGAAAGGTTAAGCTACTACTCGATGGGGGTGTGCATCTGTTATTTCTGTCCCCTCTGAAACAGCTTTAGTATCGAGAGGTTTTCCGTTTATTGACTCCCAGTAGCCACAGATGCAGGGGGGGGACAGAAATGACAGTTCCATGCCACCTAGTGGTCATTCCTATAAGAACACATCATCTCTTTATAAATTCTGCCTTTAGAAGTGGTTAAAGAAAATGATTTAGTAAGATGGATTAATGTGTAAGCCTGGTAAGCAATGATCTTAGTAGATAACCTACAGAGAGTAGCAGAGCACATGCATACTAGGATATTAAACTAAGAAATATCAGAGAAATCTAGATGACATTACCAGGAGTAAATGGATGGTGTTGTCTTCCACTCACCCGCTCTTATAAGTGTCCCATAATAAAAGCATAGCACAGTGTCATAAAGCATAAAGCATAGGGAAGAATTGTAAAACACAGAGAGGTCTGGTAAAGCATAGGGAAGCATTGTAAAGCACAGAGAGGTCTGGTAAAGCATAGGGAAGCATTGTAAAGCACAGAGAGGTCTGGTAAAGCACAGGGAAGCATTGTAAAGCACATAGAGGTCTGGTAAAGAGGTATATTAAAAAACAGAGTAAACTGACCCTTATAGAATTGTCCCGCAGTAAAAACACAGCAGAAGGTAATACAGCACAGTGAAAGCATGGTAAAGTACATTAATAAACATGTCAAACCAGGGTAAACAATGCATAGAGAAACCATGGAAAAATAATGGGAGAACTACAGAAACTCAGTGCTAAAATGCCATGGTAAACTTTTATAAGAACATAAGAAAGTTTACAAACGAGAGGAGGCCATTCTGCCCATCTTGCTTGTTTGGTTGTTAGTAGCTTATTGATCCCAGAACCTCATCAAGCAGCTTCTTGAAGGATCCCAGGGTGTCAGCTTCAACAACATTACGGGGGAGTTGGTTCCAGACCCTCACAATTCTCTGGGTAAAAAAGTGCCTCTTATTTTCTGTCCTGAATGCCCCTTTATCTAATCTCCATTTGTGACCCCTGGTCGTTGTTTCATTTTTTCAAGTCGAAAACATTCCTTGTGTCTTGGCCAATCAAGCTGGTATTAAAACCTGGAATGGGTGACACTGCTGTGCAATAGGAGTCTTATTTCCACCCCTGACCTTGATGCGTACGTGAGGCTGGTCTCCCAGAATTACTGCAGGTCACTCATGCAAGATCAGTGAATCACAAGATAAAACTTCAGCGATCCGTGAATATAATAATGATAATAATGCTGATAATGACTGGGCTTTACTCACCTTGTGGTCTGCCTAGGGGATCACCTGGACCAAACGGTACTCCTGCTGCACCCATTCCGAATCCTCCTCCTGAATAAAAGAAAATAAAAAAGGCTTCCTTATAACACCATCAATTAATTCTAACTGGGCTAGAAAGGATTCAGGAAAGGTTAAGCTACTACTCGCCAGGGGTGTGCATCTGTTATTTCTGTCCCCTCTGAAACAGCTTTAGTATCGAGAGATTTTCCGTTTATTGACTCCCAGTAGCCACAGATGCGGGCGGGCAGGGGGGGGACAGAAATGACAGTTCCATGCCACCTAGTGGTCATTCATATAAGAACACATCATCTCTTTATAAATTGTGCTTTTTAAGTGGCTAAAGAAAATGATTTAGTAAGATGGATTAATGTGTAAGCCTGGTAAACTATGATCTGAGTAGACACACCCACGTAGAGTAGCAGAGCACATGCATACTAGGATATTAAACTAAGAAATATCAGAGAAATCTAGATGACATTACCAGGAGTAAATGGATGGTGTTGTCTTCCACTCACCCGCTCTTATAAGTGTCCCATAATAAAAGCATAGCACAGTGTCATAAACCATAAAGCATAGGGAAGCATTGTAAAGCATAGAGAGGTCTGGTAAAGCACAGGAAAGCATTGTAAAGCACAGAGAGGTCTGGTAAAACATAGGGAAGCATTGTAAAGCACAGAGAGGTCTGTTAAAGCATAGGGAAGCATTGTAAAGCACAGAGAGGTCTGGTAAAGCACAGGGAAGCATTGTAAAGCACATAGAGGTCTGGTAAAGAGGTATATTAGAAAACAGAGTAAACTGACCCTTATAGAAGTGTCCCGCAGTAAAAACACAGCAGAGGGTAATACAGCACAGTGAAAGCATGGTAAAGTACATTAATAAACATGTCAAACCAGGGTAAACAATGCATAGAGAAACCATGGAAAAATAATGGGAGAACTACAGAAACTCAGTGCAAAAATGCCATGGTAAACTTTTATAAGAACATAAGAAAGTTTACAAACGAGAGGAGGCCATTCTGCCCATCTTGCTCGTTTGGTTGTTAGTAGCTTATTGATCCCAGAACCTCATCAAGGAGCTTCTTGAAGGATCCCAGGGTGTCAGCTTCAACAACATTACTGGGGAGTTGGTTCCAGACCCTCACAATTCTCTGGGTAAAAAAGTGCCTCTTATTTTCTGTCCTGAATGCCCCTTTATCTAATCTCCATTTGTGACCCCTGGTCCTTGTTTCTTTTTTTCAAGTCGAAAACATTCCTTGTGTCTTGGCCAATCAAGCTGGTATTAAAACCTGGAATGGGTGACACTGCTGTGCAATAGGAGTCTTATTTCCATCCCTGACCTTGATGCGTACGTGAGGCTGGTCTCCCACAATTACTGCAGGTCACTCATGCAAGATCAGTGAATCACATAATAAAACTTCAGCGATCCGTGAATATAATAATGATAATAATGATGATAATGACTGGGCTTTACTCACCCTGTGGTCTGCCTAGGGGATCACCTGGACCAAACGGTACTCCTGCTGCACCCATTCCGAATCCTCCTCCTGAATAAAAGAAAATAAAAAAGGCTTCCTTATAACACCATCAATTAATTCTAACTGGGCTAGAAAGGATTCAGGAAAGGTTAAGCTACTACTCGATGGGGGTGTGCATCTGTTATTTCTGTCCCCTCTGAAACAGCTTTAGTATCGAGAGATTTTCCGTTAATTGACTCCCAGTAGCCACAGATGCAGGGGGGGGACAGAAATGACAGTTGCACGCCACCTAGTGGTCATTCCTATAAGAACACATCATCTCTTTATAAATTCTGCCTTTAGAAGTGGTTAAAGAAAATGATTTTGTAAGATGGATTAATGTGTAAGCCTGGTAAACTATGATCTGAGTAGACACACCCACATAGAGTAGCAGAGCACATGCATGCTAGGATATTAAACTAAGAAATATCAGAGAAATCTAGATGACATTACCAGGGGTTTTTCACTCTCCAGAACCAATGCTGCTATTGTCACTGAAGTAAATGGATGGTATTGTCTTCCACGTACCATCTTATGAAAGTTCCCCATAGTAAAAGCACAGCAGAGGGTAACAGAGCACAGTGAATGCATAGGGAAGCATTATAAAAATAGCACAGGATGGTAAAGCATATTAAAAAAGGAGTAATCCAACTCTTATAAAAGTGTCCCATAGTAAACAGTGTAATAAAGAATAAAGAATGGTAAAGCACAGGGAAGCATTGTAAAGCACAGAGAGGTCTGGTAAAGCATAGGGAAGCATTGTAAAGCACAGAGAGGTCTGGTAAAGCATAGGAAAGCATTGTAAAGCACAGAGAGGTCTGGTAAAGCATAGGGAAGCATTGTAAAGCACAGAGAGGTCTGGTAAAGCATAGGGAAGCATTGTAAAGCACAGAAAGGTCTGGTAAAGCATAGAGAAGCATTGTAAAGCACAGAGAGGTCTGGTAAAGCATAGGGAAGCATTGTAAAGCACAGAGAGGCGTGGTAAAGCATAGGGAAATATTGTAAAGCACAGAGGTCTGGTAAAGCATAGGGAAGCATTGTAAAGCACATAGAGGTCTGGTAATGCATAGGGAAGCATTGTAAACCACATAGAGGTCTGGTAAAGAGGTATATTAACAAACAGGGTAAACTGACCCTTATAGAAGTGTCCTACAGTAAAAACACAGCAGAGGGTAATACAGCACAGTGAAAGCATGGTAAAGTACATTAATAAACATGTCAAACCAGGGTAAACAATACATAGAGAAACCATGGAAAAATAATGGGAGAACTACAGAAACTCAGTGCAAAAATGCCATGGTAAACTTTTATAAGAACATAAGAAAGTTTACAAACGAGAGGAGGCCATTCTGCCCATCTTGCTCGTTTGGTTGTTAGTAACTTATTGATCCCAGAACCTCATCAAGCAGCTTCTTGAAGGATCCCAGGGTGTCAGCTTCAACAACATTACTGGGGAGTTGGTTCCAGACCCTCACAATTCTCTGGGTAAAAAAGTGCCTCTTATTTTCTGTCCTGAATGCCCCTTTATCTAATCTCCATTTGTGACCCCTGGTCCTTGTTTCTTTTTTTCAAGTCGAAAACATTCCTTGTGTCTTGGCCAATCAAGCTGGTATTAAAACCTGGAATGGGTGACACTGCTGTGCAATAGGAGTCTTATTTCCATCCCTGACCTTGATGCGTACGTGAGACTGGTGTCCCAGAATTACTGCAGGTCACTCATGCAAGATCAGTGAATCACAAGATAAAACTTCAGCGATCCGTGAATATAATAATGATAATAATGATGATAATGACTGGGCTTTACTCACCCTGTGGTCTGCCTAGGGGATCACCTGGACCAAACGGTACTCCTGCTGCACCCATTCCGAATCCTCCTCCTGAATAAAAGAAAATAAAAAAGGCTTCCTTATAACACCATCAATTAATTCTAACTGGGCTAGAAAGGATTCAGGAAAGGTTAAGCTACTACTCGCCAGGGGTGTGCATCTGTTATTTCTGTCCCCTCTGAAACAGCTTTAGTATCGAGAGATTTTCCGTTTATTGACTCCCAGTAGCCACAGATGCAGGGGGGGGGGGGGACAGAAATGACATTTCCATGCCACCTATTGGTCATTCCTATAAGAACAGATCATCTCTTTATAAATTCTGCTTTTATAAGTGGCTAAAGAAAATGATTTAGTAAGATGGATTAATGTGTAAGCCTGGTAAACTATGATCTGAGTAGACACACCCACGTAGAGTAGCAGAGCACATGCATACTAGGATATTAAACTAAGAAATATCAGAGAAATCTAGATGACATTACCAGGGGTTTTTCACTCTCCAGAACCAATGCTGCTATTGTCACTGGAGTAAATGGATGGTATTGTCTTCCACGTACCATCTTATGAAAGTTCCCCATGGTAAAAGCACAGCAGAGGGTAACAGAGCACAGTGAACGCATAGGGAAGCAAAAGAATAGCAAAGGATGGTAAAGCATATTAAAAAAGAGTAATCTCACTCTTATAAAAGTGTCCCATAGTAAACAGTGTAATAAAGAATGAAGAATGGTAAAGCACAGGGAAGCATTGTAAAGCACAGAGAGGTCTGGTAAAGCATAGGGAAGCATTGTAAAGCACAGAGAGGTCTGGTAAAGCATAGGGAAGCATTGTAAAGCACAGAGAGGTCTGGTAAAGCATAGGGAAGCATTGTAAAGCACAGAGAGGTCTGGTAAAGCATAGGGAAGCATTGTAAAGCACAGAGAGGTCTGGTAAAGCATAGGGAAGCATTGTAAAGCACAGAGAGGTCTGGTAAAGCATAGGGAAGCATTGTAAAGCACAAAGAGGTCTGGTAAAGCATAGGGAAGCATTGTAAAGCACAGAGAGGTCTGGTAAAGCATAGGGAAGCATTGTAAAGCACAGAGAGGTCTGGTAAAGCATAGGAAAGCATTGTAAAGCACAGAGAGGTCTGGTAAAGCATGGGGAAGCGTTGTAAAGCACAGAGAGGTCTGGTAAAGCATAGGGAAGCATTGTAAAGCACAGAGAGGTCTGGTAAAGCATAGGGAAGCATTGTAAAGCACAGAGAGGTCTGGTAAAGCATAGGGAAGCATTGTAAAGCACAGAGAGGTCTGGTAAAGCATAGGGAAGCATTGTGAAGCACATAGAGGTCTGGTAAAGCATAGGGAAGCATTGTAAAGCACAGAGAGGTCTGGTAATGCATAGGGAAATATTGTAAAGCACAGAGGTCTGGTAAAGCATAGGGAAGCATTGTAAAGCACATAGAGGTCTGGTAATGCATAGGGGAGCATTGTAAAGCACATAGAGGTCTGGTAAAGAGGTATATTAACAAACAGGGTAAACTGACCCTTATAGAAGTGTCCTACAGTAAAAACACAGCAGAGGGTAATACAGCACAGTGAAAGCATGGTAAAGTACATTAATAAACATGTCAAACCAGGGTAAACAATACATAGAGAAACCATGGAAAAATAATGGGAGAACTACAGAAACTCAGTGCAAAAATGCCATGGTAAACTTTTATAAGAACATAAGAAAGTTTACAAACGAGAGGAGGCCATTCGGCCCATCTTGCTCGTTTGGTTGTTAGTAACTTATTGATCCCAGAACCTCATCAAGCAGCTTCTTGAAGGATCCCAGGGTGTCAGCTTCAACAACATTACTTGGGAGTTGGTTCCAGACCCTCACAATTCTCTGGGTAAAAAAGTGCCTCTTATTTTCTGTCCTGAATGCCCCTTTATCTAATCTCCATTTGTGACCCCTTGTCCTTGTTTCTTTTTTTCCCAAGTCGAAAACATTCCTTGTGTCTTGGCCAATCAAGCTGGTATTAAAACCTGGAATGGTTGACACTGCTGTGCAATAGGAGTCTTATTTCCACCCCTGACCTTGATGCGTACGTGAGGCTGGTCTCCCAGAATTACTGCAAGTCACTCATGCAAGATCAGTGAATCACAAGATAAAACTTCAGCGATCCGTGAATATAATAATGATAATAATGATGATAATGATTACACTTTACTCACCTTGTGGTCTGCCTAGGGGATAACCTGGACCAAACGGTACTCCTGCAACACCCATTCTGAATCCTCCTCCTGAATAAAAGAAAATAAAAAAGGCTTCCTTATAACACCATCAATTAATTCTAACTTGGCTAGAAAGGATTCAGGAAAGGTTAAGCTACTACTCGATGGGGGTGTGCATCTGTTATTTCTGTCCCCTCTGAAACAGCTTTAGTATCGAGAGGTTTTCCGTTTATTGACTCCCAGTAGCCACAGATGCAGGGGGGGGACAGAAATGACAGTTCCATGCCACCTAGTGGTCATTCCTATAAGAACACATCATCTCTTTATAAATTCTGCCTTTAGAAGTGGTTAAAGAAAATGATTTAGTAAGATGGATTAATGTGTAAGCCTGGTAAGCAATGATCTTAGTAGATAACCTACAGAGAGTAGCAGAGCACATGCATACTAGGATATTAAACTAAGAAATATCAGAGAAATCTAGATGACATTACCAGGAGTAAATGGATGGTGTTGTCTTCCACTCACCCGCTCTTATAAGTGTCCCATAATAAAAGCATAGCACAGTGTCATAAAGCATAAAGCATAGGGAAGCATTGTAAAGCACAGAGAGGTCTGGTAAAGCAGAGGGAAGCATTGTAAAGCATAGAGAGGTCTGGTAAAGCATAGGGAAGCATTGTAAAGCACAGAGAGGTCTGGTAAAGCATAGGGAAGCATTGTAAAGCACAGAGAGGTCTGGTAAAGCACAGGGAAGCACTGTAAAGCACAGAGAGGTCTGGTAAAGCATAGGGAAGCATTGTAAAGCACAGAGAGGTCTGGTAAAGCATAGGGAAGCATTGTAAAGCACAGAGAGGTCTGGTAAAGCATAGGCAAGCACTGTAAAGCACAGAGAGGTCTGGTAAAGCATAGGGAAGCATTGTAAAGCACAGAGAGGTCTGGTAAAGCATAGGGAAGCATTGTAAAGCACAGAGAGGTCTGGTAAAGCATAGAGAAGCATTGTAAAGCACAGAGAGGTCTGGTAAAGCATAGGGAAGCATCGTAAAGCACAGAGAGGTCTGGTAAAGCATAGGGAAGCATTGTAAAGCACAGAGAGGTCTGGTAAAGCATAGGGAAGCATTGTAAAGCACAGAGAGGTCTGGTAAAGCATAGGGAAGCATTGTAAAGCACAGAGAGGTCTGATTCTGCCCATCTTGCTTGTTTGGTTGTTAGTAGCTTATTGATCCCAGAATCTCATCAAGCAACTTCTTGAAGGATCCCAGGGTGTCGGCTTCAACAACATTACGGGGGAGTTGGTTCCAGACCCTCACAATTCTCTGGGTAAAAAAGTGCCTCTTATTTTCTGTCCTGAATGTCCCTTTATCTAATCTCCATTTGTGACACCTGGTCCTTGTTTCTTTTTTTCAGGTCGAAAACTTTCCTTGTGTCTTGGCTAATCAAGCTGCTATTAAAACCTGGAATGGGTGACACTGCTGTGCAATAGGAGTCTTATTTCCACCCCTGACCTTGATGCGTACGTGAGGCTGGTCTCCCAGAATTACTGCAGGTCACTCATGCAAGATCAGTGAATCACAAGATAAAACTTCAGCAATCCGTGAATATAATAATGATAATAATGATGACAATGATTACACTTTACTCACCCTGTGGTCTGCCTAGGGGATCACCTGGACCAAACGGTACTCCTGCTGCACCCATTCCGAATCCTCCTCCTGAATAAAAGAAAATAAAAAAGGCTTCCTTATAACACCATCAATTAATTCTAACTGGGCTAGAAAGGATTCAGGAAAGGTTAAGCTACTACTCGATGGGGGTGTGCATCTGTTATTTCTGTCCCCTCTGAAACAGCTTTAGTATCGAGAGATTTTCCGTTTATTGACTCCCAGTAGCCACAGATGCGGGCGGGCAGGGGGGGGACAGAAATGACAGTTCCATGCCACCTAGTGGTCATTCCTATAAGAACACATCATCTCTTTATAAATTCTACTTTTATAAGTGGCTAAAGAAAATGATTTAGTAAGATGGATTAATGTGTAAGCCTGGTAAACTATGATCTGAGTAGACACACCCACGTAGAGTAGCAGAGCACATGCATACTAGGATATTAAACTAAGAAATATCAGAGAAATCTAGATGACATTACCAGGAGTAAATGGATGGTGTTGTCTTCCACTCACCCGCTCTTATAAGTGTCCCATAATAAAAGCATAGCACAGTGTCATAAAGCATAAAGCATAGGGAAGCATTGTAAAGCACAGAGAGGTCTGGTAAAGCATAGGGAAGCATTGTAAAGCATAGAGAGGTCTGGTAAAGCATAGGGAAGCATTGTAAAGCACAGAGAGGTCTGGTAAAGCATAGGGAAGCATTGTAAAGCACAGAGAGGTCTGGTAAAGCACAGGGAAGCACTGTAAAGCACAGAGAGGTCTGGTAAAGCATAGGGAAGCATTGTAAAGCACAGAGAGGTCTGGTAAAGCATAGGGAAGCATTGTAAAGCACAGAGAGGTCTGGTAAAGCATAGGCAAGCACTGTAAAGCACAGAGAGGTCTGGTAAAGCATAGGGAAGCATTGTAAAGCACAGAGAGGTCTGGTAAAGCATAGGGAAGCATTGTAAAGCACAGAGAGGTCTGGTAAAGCATAGAGAAGCATTGTAAAGCACAGAGAGGTCTGGTAAAGCATAGGGAAGCATCGTAAAGCACAGAGAGGTCTGGTAAAGCATAGGGAAGCATTGTAAAGCACAGAGAGGTCTGGTAAAGCATAGGGAAGCATTGTAAAGCACAGAGAGGTCTGGTAAAGCATAGGGAAGCATTGTAAAGCACAGAGAGGTCTGATTCTGCCCATCTTGCTTGTTTGGTTGTTAGTAGCTTATTGATCCCAGAATCTCATCAAGCAACTTCTTGAAGGATCCCAGGGTGTCGGCTTCAACAACATTACGGGGGAGTTGGTTCCAGACCCTCACAATTCTCTGGGTAAAAAAGTGCCTCTTATTTTCTGTCCTGAATGTCCCTTTATCTAATCTCCATTTGTGACACCTGGTCCTTGTTTCTTTTTTTCAGGTCGAAAACTTTCCTTGTGTCTTGGCTAATCAAGCTGCTATTAAAACCTGGAATGGGTGACACTGCTGTGCAATAGGAGTCTTATTTCCACCCCTGACCTTGATGCGTACGTGAGGCTGGTCTCCCAGAATTACTGCAGGTCACTCATGCAAGATCAGTGAATCACAAGATAAAACTTCAGCAATCCGTGAATATAATAATGATAATAATGATGACAATGATTACACTTTACTCACCCTGTGGTCTGCCTAGGGGATCACCTGGACCAAACGGTACTCCTGCTGCACCCATTCCGAATCCTCCTCCTGAATAAAAGAAAATAAAAAAGGCTTCCTTATAACACCATCAATTAATTCTAACTGGGCTAGAAAGGATTCAGGAAAGGTTAAGCTACTACTCGATGGGGGTGTGCATCTGTTATTTCTGTCCCCTCTGAAACAGCTTTAGTATCGAGAGATTTTCCGTTTATTGACTCCCAGTAGCCACAGATGCGGGCGGGCAGGGGGGGGACAGAAATGACAGTTCCATGCCACCTAGTGGTCATTCCTATAAGAACACATCATCTCTTTATAAATTCTGCTTTTATAAGTGGCTAAAGAAAATGATTTAGTAAGATGGATTAATGTGTAAGCCTGGTAAACTATGATCTGAGTAGACACACCCACGTAGAGTAGCAGAGCACATGCATACTAGGATATTAAACTAAGAAATATCAGAGAAATCTAGATGACATTACCAGGAGTAAATGGATGGTGTTGTCTTCCACTCACCCGCTCTTATAAGTGTCCCATAATAAAAGCATAGCACAGTGTCATAAACCATAAAGCATAGGGAAGCATTGTAAAGCATAGAGAGGTCTGGTAAAGCATAGGGAAGCATTGTAAAACACAGAGAGGTCTGGTAAAGCATAGGGAAGCATTGTAAAGCACAGAGAGGTCTGGTAAAGCACAGGGAAGCACTGTAAAGCACAGAGAGGTCTGGTAAAGAGGTATATTAACAAACAGGGTAAACTGACACTTATAGAAGTGTCCCGCAGTAAAAACACAGCAGAGGGTAATACAGCACAGTGAAAGCATGGTAAAGTACATTAATAAACATGTCAAACCAGGGTAAACAATACATAGAGAAACCATGGAAAAATAATGGGAGAACTACAGAAACTCAGTGCAAAAATGCCATGGAAAACTTTTATAAGAACATAAGAAAGTTTACAAACGAGAGGAGGCCATTCGGCCCATCTTGCTCGTTTGGTTGTTAGTAACTTATTGATCCCAGAACCTCATCAAGCAGCTTCTTGAAGGATCCCAGGGTGTCAGCTTCAACAACATTACTGGGGAGTTGGTTCCAGACCCTCACAATTCTCTGGGTAAAAAAGTGCCTCTTATTTTCTGTCCTGAATGCCCCTTTATCTAATCTCCATTTGTGACCCCTGGTCCTTGTTTCTTTTTTTCAAGTCGAAAACATTCCTTGTGTCTTGGCCAATCAAGCTGGTATTAAAACCTGGAATGGGTGACACTGCTGTGCAATAGGAGTCTTATTTCCACCCCTGACCTTGATGCGTACGTGAGGCTGGTCTCCCACAATTACTGCAGGTCACTCATGCAAGATCAGTGAATCACAAGATAAAACTTCAGCGATCCGTGAATATAATAATGATAATAATGATGATAATGACTGGGCTTTACTCACCCTGTGGTCTGCCTAGGGGATCACCTGGACCAAACGGTACTCCTGCTGCACCCATTCCGAATCCTCCTCCTGAATAAAAGAAAATAAAAAAGGCTTCCTTATAACACCATCAATTAATTCTAACTGGGCTAGAAAGGATTCAGGAAAGGTTAAGCTACTACTCGATGGGGGTGTGCATCTGTTATTTCTGTCCCCTCTGAAACAGCTTTACTATCGAGAGATTTTCCGTTTTTGACTCCCAGTAGCCACAGATGCAGGGGGGGGGACAGAAATGACATTTCCATGCCACCTATTGGTCATTCCTATAAGAACACATCATCTCTTTATAAATTCTACTTTTATAAGTGGCTAAAGAAAATGATTTAGTAAGATGGATTAATGTGTAAGCCTGGTAAACTATGATCTGAGTAGACACACCCACGTAGAGTAGCAGAGCACATGCATACTAGGATATTAAACTAAGAAATATCAGAGAAATCTAGATGACATTACCAGGGGTTTTTCACTCTCCAGAACCAATGCTGCTATTGTCACTGGAGTAAATGGATGGTATTGTCTTCCACGTACCATCTTATGAAAGTTCCCCATAGTAAAAGCACAGCAGAGGGTAATAGAGCACAGTGAACGCATAGGGAAGCATTATAAAAATAGCAAAGGATGGTAAAGCATATTAAAAAAAGAGTAATCTAACTCTTATAAAAGTGTCCCATAGTAAACAGTGTAATAAAGAATAAAGAATGGTAAAGCACAGGGAAGCATTGTAAAGCACAGAGAGGTCTGGTAAAGCATAGGGAAGCATTGTAAAGCACAGAGGGGGATAGTAAAGCACAGGAAAGCATTGTAAAGCACAGAGAGGTCTGGTAAAACATAGGGAAGCATTGTAAAGCACAGAGAGGTCTGGTAAAGCATAGGGAAGCATTGTAAAGCACAGAGAGGTCTGGTAAAGCATAGGGAAGCATTGTAAAGCACAGAGAGGTCTGGTAAAGCACAGGGAAGCATTGTAAAGCACATAGAGGTCTGGTAAAGAGGTATATTAAAAAACAGAGTAAACTGACCCTTATAGAAGTGTCCCGCAGTAAAAACACAGCAGAGGGTAATACAGCACAGTGAAAGCATGGTAAAGTACATTAATAAACATGTCAAACCAGGGTAAACAATGCATAGAGAAACCATGGAAAAATAATGGGAGAACTACAGAAACTCAGTGCAAAAATGCCGTGGTAAACTTTTATAAGAACATAAGAAAGTTTACAAACGAGAGGAGGCCATTCGGCCCATCTTGCTCGTTTGGTTGTTAGTAGTTTATTGATCCCAGAACCTCATCAAGCAGCTTCTTGAAGGATCCCAGGGTGTCAGCTTCAACAACATTACTGGGGAGTTGGTTCCAGACCCTCACAATTCTCTGGGTAAAAAAGAGCCTCCTATTTTCTGTCCTGAATGCCCCTTTATCTAATCTCCATTTGTGACCCCTGGTCCTTGTTTCTTTTTTTCAAGTCGAAAACATTCCTTGAGTCTTGGCCAATCAAGCTGGAATTAAAACCTGGAATGGGTGACACTGCTGTGCTATAGGAGTCTTATTTCCATCCCTGACCTTGATGCGTATGTGAGGCTGGTCTCCCAGAATTACTGCAGGTCACTCATGCAAGATCAGTGAATCACAAGATAAAACTTCAGCGATCTGTGAATATGATAATGATAATAATGATGATAATGACTGGGCTTTACTCACCGTGTGGTCTGCCTAGGGGACCACCTGGACCAAACGGTACTCCTGCTGCACCCACTCCGAATCCTCCTCCTGAATAAAAGAAAATAAAAAAGGCTTCCTTATAACACCATCAATTAATTCTAACTTGGCTAAAAAGGATTCAGGAAAGGTTAAGCTACTACTCTCTGGGGGTGTGCATCTGTTATTTCTGTCCCCTCTGAAACAGCTTTAGTATCGAGAGATTTTCCGTTTTTGACTCCCAGTAGCCACAGATGCAGGGGGGGGGGACAGAAATGACAGTTCCATGCCACCTAGTGGTCATTCCTATAAGAACACATCATCTCTTTATAAATTGTGCTTTTTAAGTGGCTAAAGAAAATGATTTAGTAAGATGGATTAATGTGTAAGCCTGGTAAACTATGATCTGAGTAGACACACCCACCTAATCCTAAATAAAAGAAAATAAAAAAGTCTTCCTTATAACACAATCAATTACTTCTAACTGGGCTAGAAAGGATTCAGGAATGGTTAAGCTGCTGTTATGAAAATCATGCATAACAATAATAATAATAATAATAATAATAATAATAATAATAATAATAATAATAATAATAATAATAATACCATGGTGACTGAAGTCAAGTCTGTCTCCTTGCTCTGCTTCAGTTGGCTTGTGTGCCACCATGGTTCGGTCCGTTTGCCCTTCCTCAGGTTTGGTCACCACCATCGATGTCAGCGAAGTCACAAAGTTATAGTTCAGAGAGAGCTGCAGAGCTTTCTCATTGAGGGCTTCGCGCTCTTCAGGCTGAGCTGAAACACTGAAATCACCAGAGTTAAACAAAACCTTAAATCAGTGCCTTCACCAACCAGGAACAAGCAACATCCCGACCATAGACAAGGGGAGCGCTTTGGTTTCTAAAATAAACGGGATGAAATAAATAGCTAAAAGATGTTACTAACAACATTACTGAACCCTCAGATCGAAACTGGCATCCCAATTTGGGGTGCATGACCAAATACAGCTTGTGCATTGGCCCACAAAACTGGAAAGAGTCAAGCGATCCATAGTGTCCTCTGACGCCCATGAATCCGGTAAAAACTTCAGCGATTAGGGAATCTACAGCAAGTATCTTCCTGTGCTCATCTGTGACGGAGCCAGTGAAACTCCTTACATCTTTGACAGCAGCTGCTCGATGGTCAGGTAAGCCCAGAGCCTCTCGATGTACTCTCCGAAAATGTACTTGTGCTTCTTCACAGCTTCGTCCTGCTCCTCCACCGGCGTCTCGGCTGCGAGGGTCAGGTCGCTGCTGGCCTGTGAAAATAAAGAGCAACTCAACCACACTGGACCAGAGCAAGCACAGCAGCACAGGGACTAGTATGAGCTGTTGAGTGTGTGTCTGTTTATCACAATGCATCACAGCTGCTGCTGCTGCAGAGTCACCTCCAATAGGACCTCGACTTTACGCCTCATCCGAAGGATGGAGCACAAGGAGATTAAGTGACTTGCTCAGGGTCACACACATAGTGGTTAAACTAGGATTGGACTTGGAATGTCCACACCCAACCGCGACTGACCAGAACAAGCGCAGCAGCACAGGGAACAGCATTAGCTGTTGTGTGTGTCTGTTTAATTATTATTCATTTAGCAGGCGTCTGTCTCTAAAGTGACTTACAGAGACTTGGGGGTGAATGATGCGTCACAGCTGCTGCTGCAGAGTCACTTCCAATAGGACCTCGGCTTTACACCTCATTTGAAGGACGGAGCACAAGGAAGTTAAGTGACTTTCTTTAACCACTGGACCACCAAGTCTCCTTATATATTATTTTTGTCAGCGATTGACTGAATCCTGACTGTGTAACACATGTATGTATAGATAGATAGATAGATAGATGGATAGATAGATAGATAGATAGATTAGCAAATTGACCAACTTACTGCCCCTGCTTTTATCTGTACGCTCAGTATCTCCAGGTCGTTTTTGGAAATACGTCCAGCGACCACAATTTCGGAGCCGTTGTAGTAATGTCTGAAAACATTTTCTGTCAGATCAGAGACCCCGTTGCCCGGGTACTGCAGCTCAACCTGCTGCAGCAAAGGGGTCGCCACCTCTTCATAAAACCCCTGGAAGACAAAGGGAGAGCCCATCAGACACGCTCCAGACTCCGCCTGCGCTTCCGAGACGCGCTTCCAGGGCTCGGGGGTTTCCAATCCTACCTGGAGCTGCAAGGCGGAGTCAGAGCTTTCGTAGATCCGCCGAGCCACGCCCCCGTTCTCCAGAGCCAGCTTCTCCAGGAAGTTGTAATTAACGTCAAAGCCAAAGCCCAGGCAGTACAGCGTGTAGAGGCCTTCAATCCCTTTCTTTATATTGGACTGGATCTGCTCCAGGTTAGTGACGCCTGTGGATTAGAAACACCCATCAGTAAGGGCAGGATCTGCACAGCCCAGGGATACTGCTATTGGAATGAGTTCGTTAATCAGTTCATTAACGAGAGTGCATCTGTACCGGATGTGGGATCGCCATCAGTCAGCAGAATGATAATGGAGACGCTGCGTTCAGGGAGCTTCCTCTCCTCCTTGGAAATCTTCAGCATTTCCACTCCTTTCAGAACAGCTGCGTTTATATCGGTTACTGGAACGGCACAAATACAGAGAAGATTGGGCAACAGTGTGGAGTAGTGGTTAGGGCTCTGGACTCTTGACCGGAGGGTCGTGGGTTCAATCCCTGGTGGGGACACTGCTGCTGTACCCTTGAGCAAGGTACTTTACCTAGATTGCCCCAGTAAAAACCCAACTGTATAAATGGGTAATTGTATGTAAAAAAAATAAATAAATAAATAAATAATAATGTAATTGTATGTAAAAAAAAAATAATGTGATATCGTGTAACAATTGTAAGTCGTCCTGGATAAGGGCGTCTGCTAAGAAATAAATAATAATAATAATAAAAGATTGATCACGATACGGCTACATCAGCAACCAGCAGTCACACTGTACTTGTGATGTACTAATACACTGCTCCCTATAAGGCATTCCTTTATAGCATCACACGGGTTATAAGGCGGTATTTTCATAGCCCCCTGTTGCCCCCTAATGCCATTAGACTAACACTTACATTCTCGATATACGGCAGAACACAAAGTGCATGCTTTCTTACCTATAGCTCCCGACTACAGTGTGATAAACGGGGCTGCACTGTACTGTATTTACTGCGATTGTGAGGATGGAACTCCATACGTTAACAACATGCGTTTATCAAATGATCTTCGTGATCAATGTCATCTCGTGTTTCAAATCGGTTGCATCACAGATACACTGTGGAGGGGTTCAGCCCCGTTTCGGCGCTCACCTCCTCGGTCTGTAATGCGGCCCACGAAAGTTTTGGCCTGCTGCACCATCTCGGGAGTAGCTTGAACTAAAGTACTTTTCCAAGTCGAGACCTCGCTGTCGAACGTTATCAAGCCGAAATGATCATCTTCATGAATGTCTTCTAGGATCTTCAGAAGAGCTTCCCGAGTCTTTCCGAGAAAAGAAAGCAGAAGAGATGCCATGCTAGTGACTGGGGTTCCTTCCAGTGCTACGTTAATAAAACAACTGTTTACTAAATCATTAGCAAACACAGTCAGCATTGCAGGCTGGTTGTCTAGTGGTAAAAACTTAAATTGCAATCTCAGGGACAATGCTGCAGCTTTCAAACTGCAGCGAAGCACATGGATTAGAAATATTACAACATTACACCTAACCATGTGGCAGCCTCCAGTCTACTAAATGCATTCAAGAGAATGGAAGTATTTTTCACAGTAATAACATTTCACAGAGCATCACAAGTTAATGAAGCACCTGCTGCATTTTCTTCCCGTGCATGGAGCCACTGCGGTCTATCACGAATACCACATTCTTCCGCATCCTCGGCAGATCCGTGGGCGCAAAATAGTGAACAAAGTATCCGTTCACGATCTGAAAACAGAACAGAGCTCTTAAAACACATGCGTACTTACATTCTTTATTTTTTATATGACAGTCCCAGGGGACAATGGACCCCTCAATTCTCATTGCCTTTTTATCATCTAAAAATGCCATCATTTCTTATTTCTCACCTGTTCCTATGGCATGTGCTCTCTGTGTGCGATCTTTCTCTAGTGTTGCTTTTGCTTACTAACTAAAAAAAAACTGCTTCTGGAAAGACTCCCCCAGGGCTGACAGGGATATCAGTGTTTCCCTGCGAACTGAAGTCCGGAGGTCAGGGGTGTCCAATAAATCCCGGCGCTGGAGCGCCATTCCACTCCAGGTCTAACAGGTACAATTAGATAATTAACTACTTTAGGGCCTGGATGGAACTTTTAATTGGTTCCGTTAAACAATGTGGAACATGGTTGGAGCACAGACCAGGCACGGAAGGGTGATCTTTAGCCAGCCCTGCAGTATGTGCCACATTGTGCGCTGAAGCCTGTTTATATCCTCACAGCCCGCCGTGAGGAGTCTTTTCAGAAGCAATGGTTTCCTGGAACAGTTGGTCAGCACGGTTAATAATGATCCGAGCAGAAACAACGATAGACAAGATATTAATTCACTGGTATAAAGTGATCACTGAAGACAGTTCAAAGCCCCTCTCAAGTGCAGAGCGAGTACCTGGATATCTCCTGCTGATGCTTCTCTCTTCACGTCATATTTAATGATGAACTCTCCGTCTAAGATGCTTTCAGAGCATTCCGGACACTTGCGCTGCTGGTCCAGTGTTGGTTCAAACACAACGTGGGCCTAAAGAGGATTATAAATCAGGTCTGAAAAATCGACCAATCACTGATATGCGTTTGTCAATATTCCGGTCGTCTCATCATCCTGTGCACAGTGATGTCACCCCATGCTGTGCACAGTGACGTCACCCCGTGCTGTGCACAGTGATGCAGTGATGTCACCCCGTGCTGTGCACAGTGATGTCATGGTAAAGCTGTCGTGTGTAGGAGTATGCAGGGTGTGTCTCTGCAGGGTGGGGGAGGCATCTCACATACGCTTACCGTATTTACTTCTCAAGCACGTTTGTATTACAGGGAGTTGTGTTTAGCAGGCTTGTGTGTTAGCCCTGCAGGTAATCTCATAGGGTCGAGCAGCTCAGCTTAGCTTCACCGTCCTTCTGCCCAAACTGCACGAGATCACATCTCTTTCACAAGAAGAGACACACAACACATGAACGTGACTTCTGAAGCAGGCATGTGTTTCAGGGACTGTATTGAGCATGCTTGTTGCATAATAGCAACACCGTCATTACCAGCTCTTCCTACCTTGTCCTGGGTTAATGTCTTCTTCACTGTCTCTGCCAAGTCGTTAGTTAGAAATGCTGCGTGCACATCCAAAAAGCTAATGCCCTGAGGTTCATAGATATGAGCATCGATCTGAAAAACAAACACACAGCACACCCACGCAGAATGATAACAAGGACAGGTTTAACTCAGTACACTGCTCTTCACAAAGACTTCAGAGACTGTGGGAACAGCCATGGCACTTGAGATCATTCTACTGTAAAAGATACAAGGAAAAGATACAAGGAAAAGCACAAGTCCAACTTCTTAATAAATCGCCTCAAATTGCATTGCGCATTTTAGATTAGGGAACGCACTTCCTGTCTGGTTTATAATCTTGTAAACATTAGTGAAGCTTTTTAAAAATAAAAAATAAAACATCTGTTAAAGTGAATGTTTGTTCCTGTGGGGAATCAACATCTTACTAAGGGGTCCCCACCCCCCCACCTCCTCCCCACCTCGTCACCACCTCCTCCCCACCTCCCAACCACCTCCTCCCCACCTCCCAACCACCTCCTCCCCACCTCCCCACCTCCTCCCCACCCCCCCCGGAACAGCCTGTGTCGTCCAGACCTCCCCTTTCTCAGCTACACTCACAGTACCTTGAAGTGTTTGACCAGTTGCTGCGGCCGCACTTTGATGGCGAGCTCGTACTTCCCCAGGTGTCGCTTCAGCAGCTCCTCGTAGGTGAGCTCAAAGGTGACCTTGCTGAGCGCCGCGATGTTCACCGACACCTTGAACTCTTCCATCTTCCTCCCGGAGACTCTGGGGAGTGTTTGAAAGAGAAAGTGCAGTCACAACAAAGGCAGCTTCACTGTCCCTCTCTGTGAAGCTGGGCAGGCTAGTGAGTGCTGAGCAGATTGAAGAGCGATCATCACCCGGTACGCACACTGACACGCACACACACTGACATGCACACACTGATATGGACGTGGCTTCATTGGAATTGGAGCTACCACTG
Organism: Acipenser ruthenus; assembly: GCF_902713425.1. Taxonomy (NCBI): domain Eukaryota; kingdom Metazoa; phylum Chordata; class Actinopteri; order Acipenseriformes; family Acipenseridae; genus Acipenser; species Acipenser ruthenus. The sequence continues at coordinate 711,630 of NC_081245.1, forward strand.
CAGCACTGGGCTGCAGCCACTGGGATTGGAAACTAGCAGAGCAGCTCTGAATCAAAGACAGACAGACAGACAGACAGACAGACAGACAGACAGACAGACAGACAGACAGAGACAGTCTTACTTGACCAGTCCAGCGCTGTGCCCCCGGGACACGGCCTGATCATACTGCTGCTTGGCCTCTTCCTTCTTCTTCACCACACCAACATACGTCTTGCCATCGATGGTCCTGTGCAAGGAAAGAGAAACACAGCCCAGTCGTTGAGAATCTAGATCAATGGATGTACAGGGTTTGGAAGAGAGGGGAGGGGGAAAGAGATAGAGGAGAGGGCAGAGGGGGGTGGAGGAGCGGTGGGTTAATGCATCAGCCTTTCACTAATGGAGACCTGGGTTCAAATCCAGACTAGATCATCTATGAGCTCTCACAGGGGCTCCCTGCCTGTGGGGGAGGGCTCAGCAATACCCACATGCTGAAGTTGCTGATGAACGCATGTTTGGGCAGCTCCACGTCGAAGGTGACCTCTCTGGACGCGTTGGCTCGATTGGCCATGCGGCTGGTGAGCACATTGTGGGCGAAGCGGGAGGTGACCTTGCAGTCCACGTGGAAGCTGTAGATCTCCAGATCGCTGCCATGCCCCTAAAATCACAAATAAATAAATAAATAAATAAATACTACATGAGTAATAATGCACTGCCTGCACGATTTATTGCCCATGTCACCCTGATCATCACAGCCCTGCCATGGCATCGACTCCACAGTGTGCTGGAAGGTGAAAATGGGGGGCAGGGATAATACTGTCCATCACTGTGAAGGCTCTACACAGTCAAAGTCCCATCACAGAGAGTTCCTCTCAGTGTTTTCTGTGTTATGCTGCTGAGCTCCATTAAACAGAGTCTTTTGCTTGTCGGTAGTCCAAGAGTAGTGTCTGTGAAAGCAGCCAGGATTAAAGCATGCCTCTGCACAGGGAGCTCCCAGAAACTTCTCTTTATCTAAACATGTGACATCAGACCTTTCAACTCTGCTGGCCAGCACTGCAGTTTAAAATTGAAACTGTTTAAAATGAAATAAAAAAGTGGAAAGGCTTTCAGACGACTCCATAAGGCCGACATTGACTAAAAAAACATTATCAGAGCTGTGAATGCAACAGAACCCGCAGTTTGTGGAGATTGTAAAATATAAATAAATACATACATTTCTGTTTAGACTAGATAGTTCTTAGCTGGGTTTGTTTTTATTCTCTATTAATTAAATTCTATTCATTGAAAAAAGGAAAGAGAGAACCAGGCCGTTTATATTTTGTTTTGAATAGGAGAAGTTAGCAGAGCAATGTTCCTGCGTGAGGGGGAGGGGTACAGGCAGGCATGAACGCATTTAAGTTCAAGACGAGAGAGAGAGAGAGACTTGCGGTTGATTTCAAGTGTTAATTCATGTTAATTTATAAATTTCCGCAGAGCTGCGATAATTGCATTTTCTTCGGAACTCTTAGATTTCACGCACTTGCGATTTTTACGCAAAACGTTTGCACGCAAGCAGAGTTGTGAGAAAGATGAGAAAATTCGACCTTTGAATATCTGCCCCATTGTTACCTGAGCAGCTTACAGAATAAAGACATTGTTACTATACCTGCGCAGACCTCTTCTGAGGGAGAACGACGGTTGATGTGAACGCTGGAAAGAAAACCAGCAACGCAAAGCACAGGGAAGCCTCCATGCTGAGATGAGAGTATGAAGAGCCTGTGCAAGGTCTTTCACAAGAAGAGCAGAACGCAGTGTTTATTATACCTGGTATTTACATGCCAGCAAATCATTCACAGTGCCTGTTTAATGATATACCAAGTACTGGAAATGACGGACAAGAGTTACATAATCAAAACAAGGGGCGAGGGGAGTTTGTACTGTGGCTTGTGGATTGAAATTGTGAAATACCTGTGATGGAAACTGTATCAAGCTTAGCAAGTGTTTGGCTGCGCCTTCATGTTTTACAGGAAATTTGTAATGAGAACTTGTTTTCATTTTTAATTTGGAGCATCTAAGTGAGTCTGCATTCAGTCACTGTTCATATTGGACCATAGAAACTAAACTAATTAGTTTCTGAAGCAAAGCTGTCTGTGGCAGGACCAGAAGCTGACACACAGCTGGTACTGCGAGTTGAAAGCGCTGCTGCATGTATTTATTAATGTACACAAAATAAAACATTTAGACAAAAAGAAAACACTCTCGCACTCTAAAAAAATTGTTAATTTTCTTTTACTTTCTTTTCTCTCGCTCTCGTTCCTCCTTTCCCGAACACCCACCCAGACCAGCAAAAGCTGCAGGCTTTTATACATGTGACCATATCCGGATTGGCAATGATTTCCATTACATGAGAGTAGATGTTAAAACTTCATGCTGATTTGAACTCGGCTCTCGCCAAGATAAGCACCAACTAAGACGTAGCTTTACAGTAAACTAATGTGATCCATATGTGTCTCCATCCATTTACGTTTCCTTCCATCTGATGGTGTAGATATCCTTTGTCTTGGGAAAATTACTCTTTGCTTTCTGTTTAAACTCTTATGTCTGAGGTGCCAATACGATAAGCAGAAAAAGAGTTATCAAGTAATATGTGTTTTGACTTTAAAAAGTATTATAAATATTATATAGAAATAAAATGTAAAGATGTGTTTGTGGTTTCAGCTGACTAGACTTGGGGGAGCTTGCATATTCAGCTGATGTTGCATCAGCCATGTAAGGACCAATCAGTATGTTTGTAAAGGACCAACGTCTCATAGCAACTGACTCAACAAACCAGTAACCAATAGAAGAAGTTGGTAAACAGGACACCAGATAAACCACAAGTCTAGTCTGACTGACTACAGGTGTTGAGACAGCCTGCTTGCCTGTAGGACGAAGTTGTTTTTGTTGTATATGAGTTAAGCTTCTGTGATTGGCTCGCAATAACTGTAGGTTGCGAGGTATATATTACGTTTACTGGCTCTGCGCAGTCAGAACTCTGCTCGATGTTTGTCTAGCACCACGTGTGCTGAGAGCGTTCTCTAGTTTGCAAACTATTAAACTAATTTACTCAACTTGTCTCTACTCTACTGAGTCTCTGTTCCGGGGTCAATAAAAACGTAAAACTTCCACGACACCTTCTGTCTGGTGTTGATGGCTGAAGTGTAATGCTGGCTCCAGGGATCAGCTTATTGCCTCCCTAGCGCAACAGCACACAACGACTGTGATGCTGGCTCCGGGGATCAACCACAGTGCATGTATTTCACAGGATTTTTAACCCTCTTTCAATAAAGACCCCCTCTATAGATCTGCATTCAGACAAACATCTACATGCATGATAAGATCTTATGGAACACATCAACAGGGTTGAATAGCCCCATCTAACCCTACAGGCCAAAAATTTTGCATCAACCTACAGCATTAACTAATTTTGCTTCCTAAACACTAATGAAACCTGCTGAATAATGTTACATTAAAATATTCAATTACACACTGGTTTGTAGTTTTCCATATACTTAATAAAAAAACTGACAAATTGATCACAATCTAACATGACATACTGTACTACCATTATGGCTTCCAGTAGACTTTTGTGATATCCTTTTGTAGTTTATTTTATTACATGATGTTAAATAAAATATATAAATTATGTTAATATATATATTTTTTTTAATTATGTATCAATCCTAAAATTCTAAGTGATGCAAAACCTTTGGCCATAGCTGTAACTAAATAAAACTTAATAATCAATTTTTGGATTTCGTTTGTTGAATGTAAAATTAGATTTCAATACCCTACCTATGCATACTCAGGGCTGTATTATTATTATTATTATTATTATTATTATTATTATTATTATTATTATTAATTTCTTAGCAGACACCCTTATCCAGAGTGTCTTACAATTGTCACAAGATATCACATTATGTTTACATACAATTACCCATTTATATAGTTGGGTTTTTACTGGAGCAATCTAGGTAAAGTACCTTGCTCAAGGGTACAGCAGCAGTGTCCCCCACCTGGGATTGAACCCACGACCCTCCGGTCAAGAGTCCAGAGCCCATTGGCCAGCTGTGAGACTCCTTGCAAGCCACAGCCCTGTGAACTCAACACAACCCTCAACTCAACTACCAGTGTCAGTCATGCACTGTCTAAAATAAACCTTAACTTACCCCACTTACAGTGCTGCCAGATCAGAGGTGTTCCCTCCCGATCTAGAGGTTTTACGTCTCTGCTCAGGACAATCTGGGCGTAAGAAATGGGCAGAGTTTTTTTTTTAAAGGTACATTTTTAATTTTGGAGGATTTCTTTTCTGTCTGAAAACATTTTGTTCCCTAAGATTTAGTCCTAATGTGCAAGTCCAATTCCTTTACTGAGATAGCGGATGTGATGTGACATCATGCCAGTTGACAGCTGCAACCACAGATATATATATATATAATTTCTCCAGACTTGAGATTTACTTTGACTCATCACTTCATGCGCAGCAGTATTAGGGCACCTAGACCCACAGAGCCTGTGCTGCATAGGATTTGAGTGAGGGGCACAGGTGGGGGACTAATACTTGCTGCAGAGGAAATGTATTTAATTGTAAGAGCCGTGTTTAAGTGTTCTGGCAGTAATTGCATACATGATAATTGCATACTCCTGTTAAATTGAAGCGCATTCTTTATGAAAATGAACATGCAGTAGATTCCTGTTAATTGCAAAATGCTGCGTGCCTCGCGGTTGTGTGCATTTACCCAGAATAAGGAACATAGAATTTAATTTACCCAGAATAAGGAACATAGATTTTAATTTACCCAGAATAAGGAACATAGATTTTAATTTAACCAGAATAAGGAACAACATACTACTTCTTCAAAAAAAAAAAAAAAAAAAAAAAAAAAAAAACACACAACTTCACAATTGTATGCAATTATCAGGTATATAATAAAATGCGATACACTGTAAATGTTACTGAAATTGCACACGCTGGCTAATTGCATAATTTTTTTTTTTTTCGACTTGTATTTTGTGAGCGCTCTGCCTGCCTTTAATGTCGTAATTAGCGTCATTAAACTATCTCCGTTTCTTCATTTAATTATGAAAACGTGATGCTGACAAAACAAGCTCAAATATTCTTCTACCTGTACATCCCACAGTGATGCTCGCTTCTTGGAGGTTGAAGCTACAACACTAAAATGATGTAACTATCACTATTTAATCATATCCTGATGTAACTATCACTATTATCTGCTGTATTATTGAATTGTGGTTTGTCACACTTGTACTTTGCTTGAACGAAAGTTATTGTATTTCTTGCTCTTATTGTATTACTTGTATTGTAACACTTGAAATGTATTTGCTTACGATTGTAAGTCGCCCTGGATAAGGGCGTCTGCTAAGAAATAAATAATAATAATAATAATAATAATAATAATAATAATAATAATAATAATAATAATAATAATAATAATAAACTACCCGTTTCACAAATCAAAGGCATCACCCCCGGCTCAACTAGTCAAATAAAATAATGAAGTCATGAGTAATGATGTGCTCGCATTATTACAAGAGCACTACTTTAAATGCAGAGGAATTAATTTTATTTTGCAAGTTACTCGCTGGAGTAGAAAGAAGTTTTAGTTAATCGGCTCGTTTCACATTCTACTAAAAATATGACGTTTGTCAGAAATAAAACCTCTAGATATCATTTAAATGCTGATATTAAATTGAAATACAGACAGTACTAAACACAGCACTAAACACGTGCAGCAGTGTGGAGTAGTGGTTAGGGGCTCTGGACTCTTGACCGGAGGGTCGTGGGTTCAATCCCAGGTGGGGGGGGACACTGCTGCTGTACCCTTGAGCAAGGTACTTTACCTAGATTGCTCCAGTAAAAACCCAACTGTATAAATGGGGAATTGTATGTAAAAATAATGTGATATCTTGTAACAATTGTAAGTCGCCCTGGATAAGGGCGTCACCTAAGAAATAAATAATAATAATAATCAACCAAAGCAGCTGCCTATACACACTACCTACCACTCAGATAAATGGGTGCTATACAGAGACACGCAGCTCAATTCTTGGGTCTCAGGTTCCCGCTGTGTGCGGACTGCCTCGCCCTGTGTGATGCGCCTGTCTGCGTCAATCGAGATCGCTACAATATGCGTCTATCGAGGGCAATACCCTCCAAACTCCTACCTAAAATGATCTAATAATATTGAAAACGTGGCGTCTTCTATAGAATTGTAAAAAGTGCATCAATTGGTTCCGCTAAACTGCAGCTTGCAACTCAAGCCGCTTCCACTAGCGGTTTAGAATTTGAATATTAAGATGGCTTCGCTAAACTGCGGACTACCAACGGAATGTGTAATTCCTTATTAAGCTGATACGTACTTCTTTCTAATCCACAGTATTAATGTTCCTCATCTTGTTACAAAAAAGTCGCTAATAAGTCGTTTCGTAGTCTTTTAGTCTGCAATTACAGTAAAGATTTTGAAGCTCAGAGGCTAGTATCGATACCAGCGGGACGTGGGAATGAATGCATGCATGCAACGAGGAATGAAATGCATTTTATTTTGCGACAAAGCAACGTGTAAGAGAGGCTAAATAAATCATTATGATTTAGCCGAGGCCAGTGCCTTGATAACGATGGCACGACCGCATCAAACATCTCTCCTGTAGATGTACGTGTAATCTGAACTTCAGTATTCAAAGTGCGTTTTGAAATTGATGTGTTCTGTACTGTACTGCAGTATGACTAAAATACCAATGTTATTATTATTAATTTCTTAGCAGACGCCCTTATCCAGGGCGACTTACAATTGTTACAAGATATCTCATTATTTTTACATACAATTACATTAGTTTTTTTTACACATTACTTTTACATACAATTACCCATTTATGCAGTTGGGTTTTTACTGGAGCAATCTAGGTAAAGTACCTTGCACAAGGGTACAGCAGCAGTGTCCCCTACCTAGGATTGAACCCATGACCCTCCGGGCAAGAGTCTAGAGCCCTAACCACTACTCCACACTGCTGCCCTTTAAATTAGGAGAAGCATCTCTCTCTCGCCAACTCACCGCCACTTCAATTAAAACCATTAAAAAAAAGAAAACAAAACAGCCTTATCCGTTAATACATCTAACAAAACACAAGTGGCGAGCAGCATATTCAAAATACAAAGCAGAGAGGCGAAACTGGCGCCACTGCAGAGCCACCAGAGGATACTGCACAGTAAAACACAACGCACTGGGATCCCACATGGCGAACTCCGGTACCCAGTTTCATAACCTCCTCTTCTCAACGCGATCCCGCCAATCGAATTCGCAAGCTGGGTTAGTAGAGTTTCTACAGCCAATAATACGCGACGGTTCCGACCAGCCACGCCCACTGCTAGTGACGCTGCATTTCATTTCGGGAAATAGAAGCGTTTGCTTATGCTGGGAAGAGAGAGATAATATTACAGCTGCTTGTGAGTTTATCATCTGCTGTTTAAAGTATTAGGCTGGGTTAAAATGCTTCCTAATTATTATTTTTATACGTTTATTACCTACATGGAGTTCTGAGACATATAGTTCCTCTTCTGTTTAATTTAAGAACAGATAAGGAAGTTGAACTTGCCATTTTTGTTCTGAGAAAACAAACGCGATAGCAGAGCTCGGCAGGATTCTCAAAGACGAAAATTACTGCTTGCAAAGTCAAACGAGTCTGCTGTTTGATTTCTTTCTTTATCACATCAGAAGTGCGGATTTTATATGAATAAAAATAAATAAAAAAGAGGAGCCTCAAACTGAAACCAGTGAAGATGGACGTCAGCGTCTCCGTGTCGTTCTTTCAAGACGAGCTCGCCTCTACCATCGAGCACGCAGTGAAAGCGGCTGTAGACACCGTCTTGTGCCAAATCACAAAAGTTGTCGGCGGCAAATTCACTGAATTCCGAATGGAAATGGCTGGAAAGGAGAAAGAGAATGAAAGTCTGAAGCTGAGATTGGAAATATCAGAGAGCGAGTTGAAAGCGGTGCGGGAATGCATGAACGCTGCAGATGCAGACATTAAACAACCTCTCAGAAACATGAACCCCGACTGCAATGAACAAGACTTTCAGAGGAACGAGAACCAGGGGTTATTTCAAGGTAAGATTGATTTTTTTTGATGGTATTGCTTGGTCATGCCAACTCTTTATAACTTATTAGTCAGTATTGTTTGTTTTAATTTCTCTTCATACACTTTTAAAGTCTACTGTCCTAATAGCAGACCAATCTAATTAATTCTTTAGAGTGTAAGAAAGTACTAGTCTATGTTTGTAATACCACCTAGTCTAATTATGATTTAAAAGAGTATTCTACAAACTACAAGAAAGTACTATTTTATATTGGTAAACCTTGCCCAGTCTAATAAAGAGACTGAAATGGCTATCCTTCTGGTCTTGTAAAGGGTAAACTGTTTGGTAAATTGAACAAGCCTATAGTGCCAGTGAGACTAATTGGCTGTCAGATAGCTAATCTGCTTGCTGACAAAATCCAAACATTAACAATAATAAAGTTACAAAAACACAGATTCAAGTTCACTGATTCAGTAATACAGTCTCTTTGTCAGGACTCGCCTCTAAACAGGTCCTCACCCTCGCTCAGCCACACAGGCTTGTTTACTCAGGGCTTTTATACCGGCCTTCTCACAGTAAATCACACACAGCTGTCTCAGGTTAGCTGAGAGGTACTTTAAATCCGGGGTTTTCAACCGGGGGCGTCTAGGAGTCTGAATTGATTTTTTTTTTAATTATTTGTTTATTTAGCAGACGTCTTTATCCAAGGCAACTTACAGAGACTAGGATGTGTGAACTATGCATCAGCTGCAGAGTCTCTTACAATTACGTCTCAAGAAAAGGGCTTGTAATCAGGAGGTCCCCGGTTCAAATCCCACCTCAGCCACTGACTCATTGTTTGACCCTGAGCAAGTCACTTAACCTCCTTGTGCTCCGTCTTTCGGGTGAGACGTAGTTGTAAGTGACTCTGCAGCTGATGCATAGTTCACACACCCTAGTCTCTGTAAGTCGCCTTGGATAAAGGCGTCTGCTAAATAAACAAATAATAATAATAATAATTTGAATTTTAGATACATACCCTGTGCCATCGATTTTTAGCCATGTATGTTTTTATTTAGTGAGTATTGGTGAAGTGATGTTCCGGCTTAGTGCTGGCCGTTGGCGACAGCTCTGGAACTGTGTTAGCTGTCTGGTAACATGCAAGACCAAACAGACAAAACACTCACTGTACTTTTTACCTTTTGGAACGGGGTCTCTCACAGTCCTTCTCAGTTTATAAATACAAACCAATGCGAAGGAACAGATTACGATTCTCCGTCCCCTTTTATGCCGTCACACATGACCCCTTGGTAAACGAGTGCAGCCGCCTCTCCAATCTGCGGCCGCCACGTCGTTTCCCTTCCGGGTCAATGCGTTCTTGCAATGGAGTCTCGCCCCCTTCCTGGCTGGCTAACTTCCTTGAACCCTGGGAAAGAACTGTCAGGCCAGCCCGTCCAAAGAACTCTGTTCTCGCTGCTTAGCGCCCTCACAGGTCGGGAGGGAGATTTACAACTAAGAATCTTTGTATTTCGGTTACAGCACCCTATGATATTATCTGGTGAAAGATGACACAGGTTTGTTGGAGTTCCCCCAAAAAAATCAGCTTGGTATGGTAGCCTTTTTCACTTCCTTTTTTGTTTAATTATTGAGGTTTTTGCTGCATTACAGCCCTTCATTAAAATAATTACGTTTTCAGGGTGTTTTATTGATGCACGTGTGCAACACACAAACCATAAGTGTGTGTTTATGTTTTCGCTGTTCTTGTTCTAAGTTTCATGAAATGCAACTGTTCATTTTTAACAATTTTTTACACAAGAGTACTCGCACACGCTTGGTCACCGTCACAACTGTTGCATGAAACTGGGGTTACCATATTCACCTGGTATTAATAACATACAGCACCTCTCTGCACTTAAGCATTTGTATATCAGCTGACAATTTCAGTTGCTATCCCATCATGGCTTTCTTCTTAAAGGCGTACAGCCTCACATGAACTCCCAATATCTCTGACAAGCACCTGGGTACATATTTTATGATATTGCAACAAAAGGAATACACTTTTTTTTTGGGTGCATGTGTGTTGTATAAGTATTATGTACTATATATCGCCTTGAGAGTACAATAACACAGCCAACAATGTACTGAATGATTATACCCGAAAATAATAATTGTTATTTTTTTATATTAAGTAGCCGGCACAAATCTAGTATTAGGTGGCTTAACCTTGACAAGCATGTGTAAGGATTTTTGCCTATATATTGCCCTGGCCTTGTAGGGAGTGACTGGCTTTTCATATAGGAGGCTGTGTGGTCCAGTGATTAAAGAAAAGGGCTTGTAACCAGGAGGTCCCCGGGTTCAAATCCCACCTCAGCCACTGACTCATTGTGTGACCCTGAGCAAGTCACTTCACCTCCTTGTGCTCCGTCTTTCGGGTGAGACGTTGTTGTAAGTGACTCTGCAGGTGATGCATAGTTCACACACCCTAGTCTCTGTAAGTCGCCTTGGATAAAGGCGTCTGCTAAATAAACAAATAAATAATAATATCTCAGAGTGCAGCTGTCACCTTGGGACAGAGAACACTATTGTTTTCACATAAATTGTTTCTGCTTAATAAGCTGTTTTGAGGCCATATACAAACCATAATCAAACCGATTGAAACTAGTTCTAAAACCATTTACTTTTGTTAACATGCTATAACTTTAGGGAAGTGTTGCAGAACGCATAATAATACACTATACTAATGCAACACGTAGGCTTTTTCTGATAACCACGCACCTTGTGTGGGACAGGGTACACATTGTTCCAGTTAAATTGCAGAAGCTCTTACTGTTTCATCAGCCTTTGATCCTTTTCCATTATACTACTGTTAGTTATGCTTCCCATTTAAATGGTAAAGACATCATTAAAACTGTCTGTAAACATAGTGTGATTTTCCTGTGTTTAATGTAATATCTGAAATCAACGCAGGGTTAATAAACTCTTAAAAGTAAGCTGTGCATAGCTGGTGCACATCAGCCGTTTGCAATCACCAGTCTTGTTGTTCGACCTTGTGATGTGTGGGTAGAGCGCTTTGCTGCCTGTGAGAATTGAGCAAAACTGATATCATTGTTTGCAAATGTAACTTCTTGTTATCTGGGTTTCTGCTGACATTGGAAAAGTGAAGAAAAAATGCAAATGTAACTCTGAATGTGCTTTGTCTCATGCTAGGGAAATAAGACCAAATGTGGTCAAGGAAATTACGTAAGCTATCTGTGCTGTATGAAGTAATTTCTTTGCTCGGGTCAGCTCAGCTCAGAAACTAACATCTAGCTGATGATGACGGCTCAGAAACTAACATCTCTTAAGAAAACAGAAATATAAAACACGGAAATGTGGGTGGGGTGAAATTATTTATTTTATTTTTTTAATTAAAAAAAAAAAAAAGAAAATCAGCTTCAATTTGAGGCATTGATCACCCCTCTACCACAGATACTTTAGACACAATGTTGGATCCAGCCTCATCCCCAGCTCACCATCCTGTAGTGTCTAAAAAAGTAGAAGTCTCTAGAGGTCATCATTCATGATTTGTATCTATTGGCCAGGAGCCCAGTGAGCTCAAGCAGACACCTGCAGGGCTGGTCTTTGTCTTCCTGGTAGCTCGCTGTCCACTTCCACTGTCAAGCTCCTGGGTGTAAAGAGTGTATTCACTTGGTTGTGTTAGTAGAGGATACTCACTGTATTCCTTAGCTTTAAGTAAAATAAAAAATAAAAACACCTCCTCATGTTTCAGTTTAATGACCCAATGACATCTCTCAGTAGAATTCTGACAAGGGGCTGGCTTTGTAGAGGAACCTGGCTAATAAGTAAGTTATAATTTTGTACAATTTTCTTTCACACAGATCCCACAGAGAGCCATGCTGTGCCTAAATCTGAAGCACAGGAGGGGCCAAGGATAGAAGCAGTTCACACACAAGAGGAGTCCTTTCACCGGGAGTGGTGTGCAAGTCTAAAGCAGGTTACAGAGCTGACATGTGTTAAAGATGAAGAGGTCCCTCGACTGGAATGTGTTCCTATTAAAGAGGAATTCACAGAACAGGAATGTGTCCCCATCGCAGAGGAAGTTCCTGCTGAAAATAATGTCTGTACACCTGAGGAGAACAACCAGCTGGGATCCAGCCTGTGTGATGATTGTCCACCTGAATGTGAACTGGGATTTAGAGGTAATTATACAAAACAAGAAACATTGAGCTGTCTATTATTTTTGTAGAAACTGGTTACTAAACTCTAGAAGTGTGCTGAAGATTCATATTTTTGGCCATTCTACCTGAATTTAAGCTAGGGAGGCTGCCCAGCCACTATGTCAATGGCTTGCAACATAACTATCCTTGCTGCTGTGACCCTGCTAGATGTGCACCCACTATCTTGCCTGTTCTGAATGCAGTTAGATCTTTGCATTTCCCTGTTTCTGGTAGACTGTTTGCAGTTGTGCTGCTCCCACAGCTTTATAGTGGTGCTGGGATCACATGACTCATCAATGGGTGATGCCAAATCCAGTCGAGTTGCTAAGTGTCACCAGAAGATACTTTTTAACCCTGTCGCTGCCAATCGCTTTTCCACCCCCAGTGCTGGAGCTTTTCTTGAATTTTCGATCGAATTCTTTAAAAGTCAAATTTCTCACACGTCTCTAAAGGAAACGTACGATTGTAAGTCGCCCTGGATAAGGGCGTCTGCTAAGAAATAAATAATAATAATAATAATAATAATAATAATAATAATTATAAACCTATATATTGTTTTTTTTCAGCACAATCTGAATTTTCAATGTTGTTCAATACTCCACTGATTCAGATATTGCAGATTAAATGGGGGGGGGGGGGAATGAAATCGCAATTTCTGTGCCACTTTTAAAGCCCTCAAATTAATTTCCTAACATGCTAATTAGACAAATTGCATGCGTCTGGCATTGCTGATATGTTAACTATCTGTGGAGATAAAAAAAGTAGGAGTTGGTATGCGTCTGTCATGGCTGTGTCAATATTAGTATTAATAAATAATAAACATTTAAAACAGAACATCGTCGGGTCGATAAATGTAGACAAAAACTAAATTCAAAATATAGTTTCGAAAGACTGAACCCCCTACACACGTCCTAAAATTTTGTAAGCGATTACTCTCACTCGCAGCCTTTAAGGCACCAACATATTTTATATTATTATTATTATTATTATTATTATTATTATTATTATTATTATTATTATTTACTGCGGATTGTGCAGCATAGTCTGGGACAGTATACAGCAATCAATAACGACTGATTAGTTCTGAAAATAACTGTTGAAAATAAAATTTGACGAATATCTCCTGTGGGTCTGCTAAATGTTGTAGCCATCAGGATTTGCTCAAATCAAACCACGATCCGAAATATAAAACTCTTCAGTTTGTTTGTTTATTTGACTTATTGGATTCCAGACTGAACAACGCGGAGAAGTCCTATAGGCCAGTTTAGGCATCAATCATTCACCATTTTGATTGACATGATCAATCCACCATTCACACATTTTGAGAGACTAAACCCTCCCACAAGTATCCTAACATGTCGGAAGCAATTGGTCCAACACAGCGTGCCCAAGCATTGCGTTACTACCGCATATGCGATGGTACAACAGAGACAGTATACAGTAATCTGTATGTAATCTGAGTTTATGATGACTCAGAAATGTCTTCATCTAGACAATGTGGGGAAGCCATAAAAAAAGGCCAACAAGATGCTTGGATATATTGTGAGAAGTGTTGAATTTAAAACTTTACAATGCATTAGTAAGACCTCACCTAGAATATTGTGTTCAGTTCTGGTCACCTCGTTACAAAAAGGATATTGCTGCTCTAGAAAGAGTGCAAAGAAGAGCAACTAGAATTATCCCGGGTTTAAAAGGCTTGTCGTATGCAGACAGGCTAAAAGAATTGAATCTATTCAGTCTTGAACAAAGAAGACTACGCGGTGATCTGATTCAAGCATTCAAAATCCTAAAAGGTATAGACAATTTCAACCCGGGGGACTTCTTTGACCTGAAAAAAGAAACAAGGACCAGGGGTCACAAATGGAGATTAGATAAAGGGGCATTCAGAACAGAAAATAGGAGGCACTTTTTTACACAGAGAATTGTGAGGGTCTGGAACCAACTCCCCAGTAATGTTGTTGAAGCTGACACCCTGGGATCTTTCAAGAAGCTGCTTGATGAGATTCTTGGATCTATAAGCTACTAACAACCAAACGAGCAAGATGGGCTGAATGGCCTCCTCTCGTTTGGAAACTTTCTTATGTTCTTTTTTTTTTTTTTTTGAACAGTTTTTTATTTGTTTTCCATAACAAAAAAGTAAAATAGTTGGGCATAGTACAAATGAATACAAACTAACAATTGGGAGCTCTAAAACAAGTAAAAAAAAAAAAAAAAGGGGGGGGGAGGGCCTAGGGCCTAGGGCCTAATTAAAATAAACTTCTGAGATAAGAAAAGGCATCTGTCCATGCCGTTACAGTTTTTGCACTGGCATGATGTAATCTAGCTGTACTTCTCTCCACCAACACAATATCTGCAAATGAGTGCAACCAGACACGATCTAAGGGTACCTCTGTCTCCACCCAACCTCGCAGGATTGACTTTTTAGCTGCTGTTAGTCCAGCCAACAAGAGCCGTCGTGTCTGAAGGCTAATATTCATTTGGGAGTCATCGCTGAGAAGGAGCAGTCGGGGACTCAGTGGCACTTTCACACCCATCACGTCAGAAAGCACAGTGGCCACATACTTCCATAAGCATTCGATTTCAGGACATTCCCAGAACATATGCAGATACGTTCCGGCCACAACCCTGAGTGCATTTATGGCAGAGAGGATCTGAAACGATCTTCATCTGGAATCGTCGGTGTGGTGTAGCGCATATTCTGTGTGCTAGTTTAAAGTGAATTAGCTGGTGTGCTAGATTTTTTGAGGACGAAAAGACATTGTCCCACACTGCTTCCCAATCAGGACTACCGCCCAGTTTTTCAAGCTCTCTATCCCATATTAAGGTAACTGGAAGGGAGCTATTAAAAAGTGATATAAAGAAGAAACTAAGCCTCTTGAAGTGACACTTGAAGCAAATATATTAGTCACAGGGTGGCTAGGTAACATAGAGTCCAATGGCACCCCATAGGCACGAAGGGCTGAGCGGAGTCTGAGGTACATGAAATAGGTAAAACCAGGGAGCGAGTGATTATCCTTGAGGTCCTGGAACGTGCGAAGGCCATTATCATCAAAGATATCACTAAGAATATGAGTATGTCTGGAGGACCAGGGTGGATAAGTAGAAGGCTGAGAGCCTGTCAGTAAAAAGGGATTGTTCCGTATAGGTGAAAGCTTATGAAGTTTTGGGGGGCTGCCAAGAAATCGGTTAACTTTCTTCCAAATAACTAATGAGTTTGCAATGATTGGACCCAATCGAAGAGAAATAGCCCTATCCATAGGGGCAGAAAATAGAAGATCCTGGAGTTTGATTGGCTTAACTAAGGCTTCCTCAATTGGTCGCCAAGAAGCTGTAGACCCTGAATCCAGCCACGTTTTAAATACCCTTAGCTGAAAAGCTCAGTAGTAATATTTAAAATTGGGTACTGCCAGGCCGCCCATTGTTTTAGGGCGCTGCAAGGTAGTCAACCGAATCCTGGGTCGCCTACCCTTCCAAATAAAACCAGTTACAATAGAATTTATTTGTTCAAGGTACTTTTGTGGTAATGAAATGGGGATCATAGAAAATAGGAAATTAATACGAGGCAGTATATTCATTTTTATAACAGAAATCCTACCATGAAATGAAACCTGTGATGGAGACCATCTAGTCAGATCTGTTTTGATTTTATTTAGAACTTTAAAGCATATTTTCTATACGAATCTGCTGGGGATATCTTAATGCCCAAATATGTAAAGCCTGTGAGCTGCGGCCGAATAGAGATATGAGGGGGAAGAGGAGTTGTTGTGGTGATACGATTCAAAGGCATATAAACAGACTTAGCCCTTTCCGGTCCATTGTCGGACTGGGTCCGACATTGCAATTATTCCTCTCAGGTCCTTTGTCGGACTGGGTCCGACATCATTATAGCAACGCAATAAACGGGTTTCTAGTCGTTTTTTCTCCGGAAAAAGCCGAGAAAACCATTCAATTGCCGAGTGGGAGCGACAGGAGCCGAGACAAGTCGAAAAAAAAAAAAAAAAAAAAGGCGTATCTCATGAATAGTCATACATGGTATCAGGTATCAGATAACGGGGCGTTCATAGTAAACAAGCTGGCTGAGTGCGTCAGCGCACAGAGACTATGATGGACATTTGCAGAGCTTTTTTCAGATGTTATAGTAATAAAATAATGACTTGGATCGCATTATTGAGGAGTTTGGTGATAAAACGAATGATCCGGTTGATCGATCGGCATGTACGACTATTATTATTATTATTTATTTCTTACATAGATGAAAGCGATAGCGAACGAAAGGGTGGGGTGGGGCTGGAGAAGCCTAGTGAGTGCTTTGTTGATATGCAGGGCCATTTAAACCCGTTTGACTGGAAAAAAAATACATTTTAAACAGCGCGTCTAAAATTAACTGCGCGTGTGAAAATAAATTGGATCTGACGCGCCTGACGCGCGCTTAATAAATGGACTGCAAAGGGTTAGACCAGTTTATTTATATCCAGAGAGTTTACCAAAATGATCAATTAAATGCAGTGTGTTAGGGACTGAATCAGAAATATCAGATAGAAACAATACAATGTCATCAGCATAGAGTGATATGTGGTGTTTGGAGCTCTGTACAGTAATGGGAGCTATATTGTTACTTTGTCTAATAGCTTGCGCCAATGGTTCTAAGGAAAGGACAAATAATAATGGTGACAATGGGCAGCCCTGTTGGGTACCTCTGCTGAGTGCAAACTGAGGGGATAACATTGACCCGGTCTGCACACATGCAGTAGGATTGCTGTATAAAGTGCGGATCATATTGATAAAAGAATGGCCGAAGCCAAAGCGTTCTAGAACTGCCCACAGATAGTTCCATTCCAGGCGATCAAATGCCTTCTCGGCATCCAGAGAAAATACAGCACAAGAGGCGGGTTGATGGGGGGCTTGGTCTATAATATGAAAAGGATGCCATATGTTGTCTGAAGCAAGGCGGCTCTTTAAAAACCCGGTCTGATCATGATGTATTAGGTTACACATATATTTTTCCAACCGCCTAGAAAGAGCTTTAGCAAACAATTTTCGATCTGAATTTAAAAGTGAAAGGGGCCTGTAGCTGGCACAGTCTAAAGGGTCTTCTCCTTTTTTAACAAGCAATGAAATCAAAGCCGATTTCTGATCTCTATGGAAAGAGCCAGTTTGCAGTGAAAAATTTATAGAATGGAGTATTAATGAACCAACTTGATCCCATACTGCCAGCAATAACTCAGGTGGAATGCCATCCAACCCAGGGGACTTTCGCTTCTGCATGGATCGAGCTGCTGCCTCTAATTCTTGCAACGTTAAAGGAGCTCCGTCTGTTCAACAGTTAATTGAGGCAATTCCAATGGATTTAAAAAATCCTCAATTTTTGCCAAGTCTGCACCAGCTTCAGAGGTGTAAAGCTGAGAATAAAAATCTTGAAAGACTTTGCTAATCTGCTCTGGTTTAGAAAGTACAACATTATTACTGTCCCTGGTTGCCTCAATAGAAGCCAAGTGTTCGGATTGTTTTAATCGCCATGCAAGTAATCTGCTAGGTCGCTCTGCGTGCTCATAATAGAGCTGTCTTGTGTACCAGAAATTCTGCTCTGTTACTAGTAAGATTTTTGAATTCAGTCTTTAAGGTGGCTAACTGTTTTGCTTTACTTTTTAAGAAGTTACACTTCTGTTCTTTTTCTAACTGTGAAATAGTTGTTTCTAGCTGGAGGATGTCTTTGTTTCGTGTTTTATTCAAGTTAGAAGAAAAGGCTGTACAGCAGCCACTAATAAAGCATTTAGTAACCTCCCATAATGAATGTGGGTTGGTTGCAGTATTACGATTGATTTCTAGGAAATCTCTCAAACTCTCTGTGAGGTGTTTTAAGAATGAGTTAGAACGCCAGCGTTTAGCACGCTTAATTCCTGGGACCAAGTCAAATGAATACAAAACCGCAGCATGATCAGAAATAAGAATTGGCAATATATCTGTGGAAATAATATTATGCATAATAATTGGGGAGATATAAAAGTAGTCGATATGAGAGTATATTTTGTGTCTATGCGAAAAGAATGTGAAATCTTTAACACCATTGTTTCTCAGACGCCAAGCATCATGTACATTTAAGTCTTGCGCAAAGTTTTGAAAGAATTTAGAGGCAGGGGTAAGAGACAGGGCAGTGCCCTGTGATGAAGTATCGAGAGCTGGGTTGAAAGTCAAATTAAAATCCCCCCCAACAAGTGCACAATCTGGGAGTGCTGATAGCTTAATCCTGATGTTCTCAAAAAATCAAGGATCGAAAACATTGGGTGCATAAACTGATGCTAAGCACAGTTTAACACTGTTAAGTGTTGCTATTACTTGACAGAAACGGCCTTCAG
Source organism: Acipenser ruthenus (assembly GCF_902713425.1). NCBI lineage: Eukaryota > Metazoa > Chordata > Actinopteri > Acipenseriformes > Acipenseridae > Acipenser > Acipenser ruthenus. The sequence goes on from NC_081245.1 coordinate 730,268, forward strand.
TATCATTGCTTGAACTATTAATGGTAATATTTATCTTTCTGTTAACCACAATCAGTACCCCTTTTGTTTTATTCAAGGCGCAGGAGTGAGCAATTACTTTATGGTGTTTATTTTGAAATCTATTGACATCAGCAGGTTTGAGATGGGTCTCCTGAATTAATGCAATTGTAACGTTTTTACGATGTAAAAAATCAAAACATTTGGCTCTTTTAATGGGTGAGTTAAGACCACGCACGTTCCAGGACATACAATTATAATTAGCCATTATGGAGGTTTAAAATAGGCAGTACAGGTCCACTCCTCCCATGTGTACTGAGCGTGTACAACAGAGATTGCATAATTTACAGACAGCAATGAAAGAAGTAAACATATCCTGGAATTAGCATCGGACAGATCAAATAAAACGAAATTAAAAAATGTTTTAAATAGCCCTGCACTGGTATAACAATGTGCTCCCAAGCGATTGCCTAATAAATGTAATCTGATAAACAAAAACAAACACAGAACTATTTTTACAAAACTGACTAGCTGAGAGAAGCAGCAGCTCATAGCGCCGCCGTGACCCTCATTGCCAGAACAAAAAATATTAGCTTCCGTGGTTTCGAACCAAGATGCAAAACCCACACCCAAAAACCCAAAACATAATGCACTTCAGGAAGGTAGAAATATATAATAGGTTAATACAACTTAGAAAAGAAAATCAGGGTGTCTGTATTGCAATACAATTAAATTAAATAACAGTGCATAACTAACCCCATCCCAATATATAGATAGATGTACTGTAATACAAAAACAATTACACCCCAACATACACTACCATGTGGATGTAACTTACATACAGTCCCGATTAAGCAGATCCCGTGCTGTAGGGTTCAGTTAACCATATTAGAGCAGTAGTGTTTTCCAAAAGCGAGAAAAAAAAAAAAACAAACAAAAAAAACCACACATTTCTGTTGTTTGAAATAATGCAGCAGATTTAGTCCATAGATTGAGTATTCTATAATCCCAAGACGAATCTTTCTGCTTCCTTCGCCGAGTCAAACATACTGGGTTGGCCGTTGTGAATGATCTTCAGTTTTGCCGGGTATAACAAGAAGTTCTGGACTCCAAGCTGCCTGAGAGATTTCTGAACCGTGGCGAAACATTTTTTCTTCGCTGGGCAGTAAAGGTGAGTAATCAGGGAAGAAAAGTAGAGAGCTTCCGTCTGGCCGGGGTGGTGTAGCTACATTTCTGGCAGCCCTGAGAATGAGCTGCCGATCAGTATAGCGAAGTATTTTAAAAATGAAGGTGCGAGGCCTGTCTCTGCGAGCGCTAGATCCATCATAGATGCGATGGGCCCTCTCAATTTCAGTAGGCCCGGTCAAAGATGGCAGCCACATTGGTAGGGATTTTTGCAGGAAGTCAATAGGGTCCCCCCCCCCCTCGGTCCCCCCCCCCTCGGTACCCTCTGGCAAGCCCACGATCCACAAATTCGATCGACGGTTTCTATCCTCTAACTCAGCCAGTCGAGATTTAAGCAAGGCAATCTCCGTTTCAGATTCTTCAATGCTAGCCCGGTTTTGGCGCTGGGCAGCCTGGAGAATATCTACGCGCTTATTCTGCTTGTCAACAGTGGAGAAAGTAACGGAAATCTTCTCCTCGGTTTGCTGCAGCCGAGACTGGATGGACTTAATTTCGGTACAAACCGTTTTAATCACAGCAGTGATTTCGCTTTTTAAACACTCCCTGCTGCATTCCACAATAAAATCTCTCAGCGAATGAAGCTGGGACTCTGTTAGCCAGGGCAGCGTCTGACCCCGTGGATCCTCGTGGCTGGGCTCAGTCGCGTTCCGTGCTGTGCCCTCAAAGGTAAGTAGCTGCTTACTGGCTTTTTTACTCTTGGCTTTCATAGTTGGGGAAGGAGTATTCGGGTCCATGGCTGACGAATCCCTTTTCTCTGGTGTCTCCATTGTGTAATGCTAGTAGCAAAACGTGCCCTTCACTGAAATAATAAGTATATTTTTTTAATAAATCGTGCGATGAGTGTGGGAGCTCTCAAACTAAGCCGCCATCTTGGGTGGAAGCCACCGGAAGTCCCATGTTCTTATGTTCTCAATAGCGATCGATCAGTTCTGAAAATAACTATTGAAAGTAAGATTTAGTTTGCTAAACATAGGTCCTTAGATCCCCTATATGTTGTATCCATCAAAAGTTGCACCAATCAAAGCACTATAAAAAAAATATAATACAGACCTTTTTGTTTGCTTGTTTGACTTCCGCATCCGACATTGACATAAGAAAGTTTACAAACGAGAGGAGGTGACGTGACCAATACACCATTCACATATTTTGAGAGCTTAAACCCTTTAACACTCTGTTTAAAAAAAAAAAAAAATAGAAAATAAAATTTGAAATGATCGGATGCTCACAGCCGGCGCTACAGCGAGATTTATTTTAGGACGTACGTCCCCTAGCACTGAAGGGGCTTATACAGTACTTGCATTTAACATGATCTTACTCTTTTGGTTTATTAAAGAGTAAGTAGTGGGGTTCTGAAAAAATATCTAACGTTACAACGTCTCCATGTGTTGCTTCAACTGTTTAAATAACATGCCTGTCATTTTTTAATTTCATTGTTAACATACTGACAACTTTTTATATTTATAACTGTGTAAAGTCTGTTTTCAAGATGTCTGCTCTAATGCACTGATAGCATCAGGATTATCGCCCACATTGTCAAACAGGTAACACAGCAGCAATGATCCGTGATGTGGTACGGAACAGAAAAGCCTGAGCACGGTGATTTAGAGGACAGATCTCCAACCCCAGTCCACCAGGGCGGATATTTTGAAAAGCACTTTTGAAACAGATTTTAAAATAAGTGTAAAAAATGGTCAGGATGTTAACAATGATAAGAAACATTACAGGTACATTTTTTAAACGGTTGTAGCAACGCTACGTGGGGACATATAACGCTATATTTTTTGGAACCCTGCTACTCCTAAGTGGGGTGGAAATCAGTCACTGGTAAATGTGAGTGATATTAACTGGATTAATAATGTGTTGATAATCAAACTGATATTCTCAAGCATTTGTCTTTATTGACACCCATTATATTCAGCCTGGCAAATTTCAATGTGATGATGATAAAAGGAGGCTGGTATGAACAGGAGTGATATTAAGCGGGTTTGACTGTATTCTCATCAGAGTTCCCTCTAGGAGTTGGTCATGGTTATGAGGGGAAGCCCTGCAGAAGAGTGAATGTGTAAGAATGCTGTACAATAACCTTTGCCTCTTCTTCTTTTCCCCCCCCCCAAGCTGCTAATGGGAATCACACGAGAGGGACACCATTTCCTTGTCTTGATTGTGGGAAGACTTTCAGTTTTTTATCACGGCTTAAAATCCACCAGCGCAGTCACACAGGAGAGAAACCTTATCGCTGCTCTGAGTGTGGGAGGAGATTCAGTCGGTTAGAAAACCTTAAAGTGCACCAGAAAAACCACGCAGGAGAGAAACCTCATCGCTGCACTGAGTGTGGGAAGAGTTTCATGCGGTTAAGACATTTTGAATCACACCAGCGCGTTCACACAGGAGAGAAACCTTATCACTGCGCTGAGTGTGGGAAGAGTTTCAGTCGTTTCTCGCACCTTAAAAGTCACCAGCGCATTCACACAGGAGATAAACCTCATCACTGCACTGAGTGTGGGAAGAGCTTCACGCGAATAGGAAGTCTTCAAATCCACCAGCGCGTTCACACAGGAGAGAAACCTTATCGCTGTGCTGACTGCGGGAAGAGTTTCACCTATTTAAGTTCCTTTAAAATCCACCAGCGGACTCACATAAAAGAGAAATCTTATCAATGTACTGAATGTCTGAAGAGTTTCCGTCAGTTATCAAACCTGAAAAGACACCATCAAATTCACACGAGAGTGAAGCCCTATCCCTGCACTGAATGTGGGAAGAAGTTCAGTCAGTTACAGGCTCTTGCAGGACACAAGAGAATTCACAGAATTTCAGCCACTTGAGGACACCTGAACACGAGGAGTAAATTTGACAAATACAGCAATACAAAAGAATAAACTTGCTTGATAAACAGGGTTACTCCTAATCACTTCTGAGCAAAAACATGTACTCACGGATGGAACATAAGAAAGTTTACAAACGAGAGGAGGCCATTCAGCCCATCTTGCTCGTTTGGTTGTTAGTAGCTTATTGATCCCAGAATCTCATCAAGCAGCTTCTTGAAGAAACCCAGGATGGCAGCTTCAACAACATTACTGGGGAGTTGGTTCCAGACCCTCACAATTCTCTGTCTAAAATAAAAGTGCCTCTTATTTTCTGTTCTAAATGCCCCTTTACCTAATCTCCATTTGTGACCCCTGGTCCTTGTTTCAGGTTGAAAAAATCCCCTGGGTCGACATTGTCTATACCTTTTAGGATTTTGAATGTTTGAATCAGATTGCCGCGTAGTCTTCTTTGTTCAAGACTGAATAGATTCAATTCTTTTAGCCTGTCTGCATACGACATGCCTTTTAAACCCAGGATAATTCTGGTTGCTCTTCTTTACACTCTTTTTCTAGAGCAGCAATATCCTTTTTGTAGCAAGGTGACCAGAACTGAGCACAATATTCTAGATGAGGTCTTACTAATACGTTGTAAAGTTTGAACATTACTTTCCTTGATTTTAAATTCAACACTTTTCACTATATATATATATATATATATATATATATATATATATATATATATATATATCCGAGCATCTTGTTGGCCTTTTGTATAGCTTCCCGACATTGTCTAGATGAAGACATTTCTGAGTCACTTCTCCATCTTGTTTGGACCATTCATCATCTTGTTGACCATTCTGATTTTGTTACGTCACATTAGTAATTTATGAAATAGATTGTAATTGCATCTACAAGATTCCAATTTTGTCTCCTGCATTGCCGAGTCGCTTAGTTTTAACATTAGGATTATTATATGTAACTCCTCACCAGTGACCAAGTCTCCAGCTCTTTCAAGTCAATGCTAAGCTTTGGTCAATTCTGAGCTTCACACCTCAAACCTAATTTTGTTGTTGACAGGCTCTGACTGTAATACAACCCCTCCCCCAATGTGTTATAGTATGTGTGTGTGTATATATATATATGTATATATATATATATATATATATATATATATTGTAATAAAATCGCAGTCACCACAGTTCGTTGCCCCTTTAAAAACACTGACCCAACACACAGAAATTGATTTTTTTTAAGCGCGGTTGCGCAATTTTTAATAACACAAAAAACAAAAATAAACAAAACAAACACTAACTAAAACAAAACAGGAACCTAAACTAAACAGGACAGCTAAGCTGTTTACCTGCATCAAAAACAAACAAAACAGCACACATAACAAAAAGGATTCACTCTACCTTTTTCTTTTAAATTACGGCTGTACCCACACACCAGCACAGTCCGGCCTCTGGCCTCTGCCCTCTTCAGCAGCCGCCCAGAGCAGACTGACTGCTCTCCTTTTAAACCCTGCACCTGGCACCAATTTTCAATAGTAGCCAGGTGCAGGTAATGTTCAATCAATAAAACAATTAAACAATTAACACAAACAATTAAACAAAACAATTAAACCAGACAAATGTGCATTCCGCACATGTTTTTTCTGCAGAGAGGTTTTAACCCCCTCTCTGCCACCTCACAATATATATATATATATATATATATATATATATATATATATATATGGTCGCTGGAAAGAAAAGGTCCCTGAACACATTCCGGCGCCTCCTTAAGACTCACCTCTTCAAACAGCACCTGTAGAACTCCTCTGTTGTATCCTGGGACACTATCACCCTTCCTTAAATGTGCTTTATTTTGCTCTTATCTGCCCCCTATTTTACTGCATTTAATCCTGTACTTCAGAATACTGTAATCTGCCAAGTGTTTAACCTGTGGTACTTTGTATTTAATCACATTCTGATGTAACTATCTCTATTATCTGCTGTATTATTGAATTGTGGTTTGTCACACTTGTACTTTGCTTGAACAAAAGTTATTGTATTTCTTGCTCTTATTGTATTACTTGTATTGTAACACTTGAAGTGTATTTGCTTACGATTGTAAGTCGCCCTGGATAAGGGCGTCTGCTAAGAAATAAATAATAATAATAATAATAATAATAAGTAAGGTTCTGAGTTTGTCACAATGACAGCGGCCAAGGAGGACCGAGTGAGGAATCTAACGTTTACAGACCAGGACCTAAATGTATTAGCAGAAGAAGAAGTGGTGGGGAATTATGAAAGGCTATTTTGTTGCTGAATCAGCAAGCAATGAAACATAGGAGGAGGGCGAGGGGGTCTTGTCCAAATCGCAGCGTCCAGCGAGACAGTCAAATCAGAGAAAGTGATTGTTAATGAAACATTTATGTTTAACTCTGCAAATCAAATAAAATGTTTGTTTGTTCAACTTGATCTCCCTCTGATTCATTTTGTAATATTAATCAGAAGACAGCAAAGCACTCGCTCAGTTAATTAAAAGTTCTCTATTTACGTTTCTAAAGGTGTTTGACGAAACATCATTTTTTTAACATTAGATGACGTTTCATTGCTTGTATTTACGACTGCACCTCAGCTCGCACTCTGTGTACATTCATTTATTAGATATTTAGTTTCTTCTGTGTGTTTTAAAGCTATTTTAAGCATAGCCTACTTAAATATCGCAAGTACACAATGACTATATAAATATATTAACATAGCTGAAAGTGTTGCATAGACACCTGCCTCGTCCATCCTCAGACAGTCAGGGATCTATGAAGACTACAAGAACGTTGGAACTCGAGTCGCTATTGAAATTGAAACAAACATTCTCCACAAGCGTCTTCCTGATATCCTGACCTACTGCTGTTGTGTGGTTAGAGTCAAGACGCAGTGTATCTACCAAGTAAGCAGTAAGTTCCTCTGAATTAGCAGTTGTAAAGCTCTGTGGGATGAAAATAATGTGCAAAACGCAGTTGCCTTGATCATCATACAAAACAAACAGACTCAATCATTCATTTTTCCATTTAAATATTCTTTGTGTGCTGCATACGCTTTAGGGAGACACTCTCATCTGAGTGTGTCACTGTTAGGCATGGCTCCACAACCGTTGTATGGGTATGTTCTGGAATGCCTGAACTTCAAATGTTATCTTCTTGTTTTCGTGTACTGCGTTGTCAAGATGCTTGTCAATAGTACCTTTTCTTAAATGATCAAAAGACGTGTTATAAGTTGAGCAAAACAGAATCCCACTGTCTTCATGCAATGTCCCCTTATTTAAATATTTAAATGACTTGCGCTTTCCACGCTCTTTTTTCCACACACTAGGTTTCCTGCCACTGGTTAGTGAATACAGCAGGTGTTCTGGTTACAAGCCCTTTTCTTTAACCACTGGACCACACAGCCTCCTATATTGACACGCCAAATAGATTTTGTTTCATTATAACAAATACGTAGACTTGCTAATATTCAGTGTGTGTTTACATCCACGACTCCATGCACTCAAATCAAATATCTTTTCAAAACTAAAGAAACTTATCAAGTAACTATTGTTTAGCGAGTTCACACAGGTAGCCATTCACAACACGCCCACTCTTAGCATCTGACCAATCACACATCACTTATTTGCATATTAGAGGCCCGAGGTGCGAGTTTGTGTGTAGTTTGTGGAAAACCATTGTACTGTAGTTGATTTGATAGCAGAGAGCAACACAATTCTGATATACTTACAAACACATTGATATTGTATTCATCCATTATTATGTTCTATTAAAGAATATTTATGTATTACTACATTTTTGCTGTATTTATTTACTGCTATATTTTGATCCACTGGTTACAGTGAGTTTTACTGGGGGGCCCCTAAGTGGCCCCGGCCCTGAGGGCCCATACATTAATCCGCCATTGACACACCAACTTTATTTGCAACAGCAGCTTGAGAAACCTCAAGAGATTCCTCTTCCTTCTTCAAGAGTTCAACGTGGATTACGCTGCGCAAGTCACAGCGTAATCACACACCGAGAGAAGACAAGAGAGCTTGCATACATAACGTTTTGTGTGATATCAATTATAAAATCACATTCAGCAATACCATTAGCTTAAGAGGGCTGAAAAAACGGAGAGTTAAGCTGCGCGAGCACATCATAACCAACGAGGCTTAGAGCTCGAGCTTTTCGCTTGACCAGTCGATTTGATTGGCTGTTTGGCTGTGTTCTGATTTATACTCATGAATATGCATTTGGCTTCTATTAATGTGATTGGCCAGTTGCGAGACTCCTTGCAAGCCGCAGCCCTATGAACTCGACACAACCCCACAACTACCAGTGTCAATCACACACTGTCTGAAATAAACCATCAAGTATCCCACTTACTTCAAATGCAAAAAGGGATTAAATGCATTTTTATTTGCAGCAAAGCGACGTGTAAAAGTCCCTAAATTAAATAGTTATTAGTATGATTTTAACCGAGGCACGTGCCTCGTTGCCTCATGGCTGGCTACGGCCTTGGACAAGTTAAACATCTCTGTGTGTACAGCTGACCCACTCCAGTCTGTCAGAGATCTTAAATGAAACAGAAAAGAGGCTCTTTGTTTCAGAACTCAGTGCAAGTAATAAACGAACACAATGTCTTATAAATCACTAGGAAACAGTTGTTGCCCAAACTAGTTTCACAGCAGTTCATAAAATGCTGTAAAATCCCAGAAAAACAAAGCAAACTTATTTTCAGTGGTTGTTGGCGCATGCCATCTAAATGGAGACGATAAGCGCCCTCTGCCTTTTATATATAGTGTTTTTTCCCTTATATCTTCTCCCATTTCCCTATGTTTTTTTTTTTTTTAAATAGTAATATACATTTCTCTTTCTCCATTCGTTTTTCTGTCCCTTCTGTCTTCAAAATAAGATGTTCTATTTTCTGTAATGAAATGGAGCGTCACTATCAGTGGGCGTGCCTGGTTTGAACCGCCACGTATTATTGGCTGGAGAAACTCTCTACACCCAGTTTGCGAGGCTGATTGGCTGACCTCCGTGTCGAGAGAAAGGGCGGGATCGCGTTGAGAAGAAGCGGTTATGAAACTGGATACCAGAGTTCGCCATGTTGGCTCCTACTGGCGTTGTGTTTTACTTTCGTCTCCCTGCTTTGTGGCGCTCGTACTCGATGAGTTTTGTATTCAAAAGTTGTTGGTCGTGCTGCGAGTCATTGTATTATGCTTGATTTATTAACGGATGTTTCTTTTTTTAAAATCTGAATGGTTTTTAGTTAAAGTGGCGGTTTAGAGATGAAGCAGAAGTCTTGAGATAGACAAAAGAACGAGGGGACAAAAAAAACGTACATCTACTTCAGAGAGAGACAGAGAAGAGGTAAATAAACTACACTGCATTACATATCAATTTGAAAACGGAATGAAGCTTTCATTTTAATTACAGTCGTATTTTTTGATGCGGTTGTTCCAGATGTATGCAGTGCAGGCAGGGTGTTCAAACGTATTTTTACATTTCAACAAAAACAATCCCAAGTAGATTTTTTCCAATTTTTTTTTAGCTACAGGTATGGCCAACAGTGTCGCATCACCTAGAATTTTAGGATTGAGATTACTATAAGAACATAATTTAGATATGTTATTTAACGTCATGTAATCAAATAAACTACAAAATTATATCGCGAAAGTCTGCCGGAAGCCATAGTAGTACAATATTTCATGTTGGATTTACACATTTTTAGATTTCTCAGTTTATTTTCGTTAAATATATAGAAATCTACAAAGCTGTATGTAATTTAATATGTTAAGGTATCATTATTCAGCAGGTTTCATTTGACTTTAGGAAGTAAAATTAGTTACTGTATTAATATAGGTTAACTGTAGGGTTAGCTGGGGCTATTCAACCCTGTTGATATGTTCCATAATAACTTATCATGCATGTAGATATTTGTCTGATATTAAAGGTTTATCTAACGTTACATAATAGAAGAGTCCCCATGTTATTATTATTATTATTATTATTTATTTCTTAGCAGACGCCCTTATCCAGGGCGACTTACAATTGTTACAAGATATCACATTATACATTATTTCACATTATACAGATATCACATTATTTTTACATACAATTACCCATTTATACAGTTGGGTTTTTACTGGAGCAATCTAGGTAAAGTACCTTGCTCAGGGTACAACAGCAGTGTCCCCCACTGGGGATTGAACCCACAACCCTCCGGTCAAGAGTCAAGAGCCCTAACCACTACTCCACACTGCTGCCCATGTTTATTATTATTTGTTTATTTAGCAGACACCTTTATCCAAGGCGACTTACAGAGACTAGGGGGTGTGAACTATGCATCAGCTGCAGAGTCACTTACAACTACGCCTCACCTGAAAGACGGAGCACAAGGAGGTTAAGTGATTTGCTCAGGGTCACACACAGTGAGTCAGTGGTTGAGGTGGGATTTGAACCGGGGACCTCCTGGTTACAAGCCCTTTTCTTTAACCACTGGATCACACAGCCTCTGTTTAGGGGTGGAGTAGCCCCACATGCAAGTCTTTTGCAAGTTGCTTCAGTCTGTTGCAGGACACAGAGGAATTCATATTACAAAGGTGCAGTAGATATCAAGAACATTCCAAATAAGGCTTGATGTGTGATTTTAAATACTATTGGATTAATACATGATATAGTTTACTAAAGTTGTGATTTGTGTGCAAATTCAAATGAAAGCAATTTATATGCAATCTGAAATGACAGATTGTGGGAAAGTAAGGTTGGCAGGGATGGGGTTAATTCTGTCCCTGCCTTACATTCCCCACACTTTTGCCCTGCCACAACAAACTAAAAGTCTTGTCTCCTTTTCTTCAGTGAGAACGGATCAGCCTCACTCAAGGGAAGTTTCTGAGATGGAAGCAGCTCACATCAGTCCAGAGCTTCCTGTTCGATGGGTTGTTTCTGCAGACAGGACTGTTGAGATCAAGGAGGAAGTGACTGAGCTGGGGTGTGACCAGGCCAATGAGCGGATCCTGCAGGAGGAAACGCCACCTTCTAGCTTCACTGAGAGAGGTGAGTGAAACTGGAATGCAGATCTATAGAGGGGGGCTTTAATGAAAGAGGGGAAGAAAGCCTGTGGAATACACTGTGTTAGGGAGTCATTCGTTTCTGTTTGGATTCTTCACTGGACTTCAGAAGAAAGCTGTGTACAATCCCCAACACTAATTTTAGTTCTCCCTTCTCTGAAACCTGCTTGAAACACCGTTACTATATGACAGTGCTATTGATGACCCAGTTTACATGGAAACAGCATTTCTTTCTCTAAAATTGTTCAAACTGGAACTATTGAACACATGAAACTGGATTGTTTTTATGATCAGACTAACAGGTTTTAAGGTTTGCAGGATCAAAAGTACACGTCAATATCCTGAAACATGTTTTCTTGCTTAAAAAATGTACAGACAAGTTTTTCATTATGTTAAATGTCTATTATTTGAATAGGTCTTCAGGGTACAACTGACTGAATTATTAGACACAAAGTTACATAAAACATTTATCTAAATATTTCTTAAAATAATTTCTCCAGGTAGATACCCGTGTTAAGACCGCACACATCAGCTCAATATTGTACAGCAACTGATATTAGGCATTTAGTTTTGGACTGTACCTTTCTAGTTGCTGTGAAAATGTCATAAACAAACAATCACAGGCAGATCTGCATGGTTCTTCTTCACAATGATATAATGGGCAATTTTTAGCTGTGCTGAGTCTTGTGTCCTGTGCTGTCCTGACTGTGCTGAGTCTCGTGTCCTATGCTGTCCTGGCTGTGCTGAGTCTCGTGTCCTATGCTGTCCTGGCTGTGCTGAGTCTTGTGTCCTGTGCTGTCCTGACTGTGCTGAGTCTCGTGTCCTGTGCTGTCCTGACTGTGCTGAGTCTCGTGTCCTGGGCTGTTCTGACTGTGCTGAGTCTTGTGTCCTGTGCTGTCCTGGCTGTGCTGAGTCTTGTGTCCTGTGCTGTCCTGGCTGTGCTGAGTCTTGTGTCCTGTGCTGTCCTGACTGTGCTGAGTCTTGTGTCCTGTGCTGTCCTGACTGTGCTGAGTCTTGTGTCCTGTGGCAGTGCCCTGGCTCTCTCTCTCTCTCGTCTGGTGTAGGTCATGCAGACTCTGCCAGAGTCCTGACTCAAATCCATATCTTTGAACAGGTGCTTTTATTTCTGTAACTGAATTTAATTTTCATTAATTAGGCAATTGATCATCAATTTACTTTTACATAAACGAGCATTCAATAACAGTCACGTGCAGCTATAAACAATAGCATTTGAAATTGGAGATGGAAACTTTAAATGCAGTGCTGAAAAGTAAACTTATGAGGAACTGGGGCTGTAATGTTTAGAAACACAGGACTGGGAAACTTCCACAAGTATAGGTTAACAGAAACTTATTCTGATCTGACAGAATTCCTGTTGTGCTCTAAGTGTGGCCTGTAGTAATTCACTCCTAGTTTACTGTGAAACCTTACTGGACCTTGCAGAATCATACCAGACCCAAAATCACATACATTCAAATAATGTTTTATATAATGTTTAAAGTAAGTTTAATTTATTTATTGTCTTAGAATTGCAGGATTTATTTAACAGTATGAATCCGTATTCTCTCTAAATAGTAAATCCGCTAAATAACAAATGGCTTTTTTAGCAAGGATTTGTACTGGTGGTGGGAATATGATACATTACACAGTACACCAGGATACTAAAAAAAGGTCTAATTATTTTAGTGCAAACTGTGCTGTGTGAAAAAACAGCTTGACTTTCTGTTACTTGAACATGGAGTCACATGGTGTGTATTTCACTATCAGCACACATCTCCTGATATTGAGATGAAGCAGACCAGGGGCAATGAAATTCATTTTCTATCATTCATTTGTTTGTAAACTTTCTTATATTCTTATGTATATTGTAAAAGGTACAGCCAGGGGCCCACCAAAGCTCTGAGACTGATGATGATTATTAATATTTTATTATTATTTATTTCTTAGCTGATGCCCTTATCCAGGGCGACTTGCAATTGTTACAAGATTTTTTTACATACAATTACCCATTTATACAGTTGGGTTTTTACTGGAGTAATCTAGGTAAAGTACCTTGCTCAAGGGTACAGCAGCAGTATCCCCCATCGGGGATTGAACCCACAACCCTCCGGTCAAGAGTCCAGAGCCCTAACCACTACTCCACACTGCTGCCCTGGATTTAATAACTATATGATATAGGTACATGTCTGAACTGATCTTTTGGATTCTTTCTTGAGCAGGTTACAGTGAGCACACCAGGTTAGAATGCAACAAAAAACAGAAAAAAAACATTTTCTTTGTGGTCAGCACTAATGTTTATATGGTGTACCACAATTGGTATCTGTGAAAAGCTGGCTTTAGTGGTTATGTCAGACCAGAAAGGAGTACACAGACAGACAGTAGTTGCAGTGAATCTGAGACGCTGCGGCGCTCAGTGTTTTATTAACACACAGAAAATAAAAAGGTTGAACGAAACAGAAGACAGGACACGGCACTTGCGCCAAAATAAATAGACAAACAAAACCGACTCACACTTAACAAACGATGGACAGACAGACACACAAACACGGTGAGCAAAAATAAACGAACAAGTATCGTGCTGGTCCTACCAGCACGCAATAGCAATTATTTCTTACTTTACTTTCCTTTCTCTCCACACCCGTTCTCCACTCACCTACACACAAACCCGAGTGAGTGAAACGTGCATCTATATATACTGTTGTGCCGGGATTCAATTACCAATTAATTATTCACTTGAATCCCAGCACGTCAACTAAATCTGTGCAACCCCGTGCTCACATATTATTAAATACTTTAAATGCATGTGAAGTGAAGTGCAATCCCCGTGCTTAAATACAATTATACATTTTAAACACTTGTGCTGCACACATCCATTTATATCGCGTGCAGCCACATCTACACACCAACATTAACACACCACACGCAACATATAACACAGAAATGCACACAGGGGCGGGGCACATTGCCACAGTATCACATGTGAAATTTTTTTTTTTTTTTTTTTTCAGGTACAGATATGGAGCTTTCTGAACTGGAACCTGTCCCCATTAAAGAGGAGAGTCCTGTACTTGAACCTGTCCCTGTTAAACCAGAAGCAGTCAAGCTTGAGGCTTTATTAAATGAAGGAGAGACATCTCATGACTTGTATAGTAATGGAGAGGATGGGGCTGAGCTGGGTTCCATTCAGAGGAAACGACGCATCTCCCAGCTGGAGGCTATCCAAACACATCCTTCATCACAACAGCAACCACCCTGTGTGACAGCAAGGTTAAAAAAAAGACACCAGCAAACTCACCCAGCAGAGAAATCACACCACTGTAACGAATGTGAGAAGAGCTTCAGTGGATTAGGAAAACTTAAAGTACACCAGCGAACTCACACAGGAGAGAAACCTCACCACTGCATTGAATGTGGAAAGAGCTTCACTCAGTTAGGAAACCTTAAACAACACCAGCGAGTTCACACAGGAGAGAAACCACACCAGTGTAATGAATGTGGGAAGAGGTTCTCTCAATTAGTAACCCTTCAACAACACCAGCGAATTCACACAGGAGAGAAGCCACACCAGTGTAATGAATGTGGGAAAAGCTTCACTCGATTAGACAGACTTAAATCACACCAGCTAATTCACACAGTAGTGAAACACTACCTACTGTGCTGAATATGGGCAAAGGCACGCCTTAAAAACCACCAGGAGATACCTGATTTCATTTCATTCAGGATGTAGAAATACTGTTTAATGAGACATAAGAAAGTTTACAAACAAGAGGAGGCCATTCAGCCCATCTTGCTCGTTTGTTTGTTAGTAGCTTATTGAGACCATAATATAATGTACAGAAATTATATAAACTAGTTTTTGAGAAGTGGAAATTGAAGACAAAGAACAAAGCATACCGTCTCAGTATGCTTTGTTTAAAACATGAAGGTCTCAGCAAGAGATCTTCATGTTTTGAACAAAGCATACTGAGATGGTATCTGAATATGCTGGTGCTTAAATTCAGACCCTTGTTACAGCCTGTAAAAAGGGGTGGTGGGTATCCACTGACAGATGAGAGACGCAGGAATTGACTTTGCAACACCACACAGTTTGTGATCAACTAGCCCCTCTTCATTCATTACAAAATGATTTCACTAAAGCAATGCCACCAGCTTATTCAGCTCTACTAAATACAGATAAAGCACAAATACATCACTCCCAAATGCTTGCTCTCCTGGACAGAGTACTCTTTGTAATTCCTCCTTTCCTTGAGTAAATAATATTAAACATCCTACAGTAGGTTTTATTTATGGTGTTGATATCCTTATACCAGCTTTTTAAAAGTTGCAACAAACAAAAAAATTAAATTGTGTGCAATTATTTAATGGTACATATGCGTAAACCACCAGAAACTACCAGTTGCCTTTATCAAGTCAGTATTTACCTAATACCGTTACCTAAAAATAACGAAGTTCTAGGTAAACCTTGTAAATAAAGTTTTTTTTTTTTAGCAGAATAATATCTTAACAGAAATCCAATCTGGATTTCTGCCGAAACATAGTGTGTAAAAAAAACTACTCCAACTGGGATTAAGTAATAGAGCAGTGGATTGGTTTAAGAACTGTTTAATAGATCGGACACAAGTTATTAAAGCTGATGGTATTACTTCCAATTCTGAACCTCTGATTATGGTGGTACCTCAGGGTTCTGTCCTTGGCTCAGTCCTTTATACTCTCTATGTCTAATGATCTAGAAACAAACTTGGATGATACTAACACTAACATGCATTTCTATGCTGATGATTCTAGTCTATATTCGGCAGGACACTCCATACTGGAGGTCAAAAGGGATCTGCAGACTGCATTTGACTTCGTACAGAAAAAAAATCTCATGATAGATTGTTACTTAATGTATCTAAGACGCAAGCTATGTTATTCTGTTCTAATAGAAAGCAGTATACAAATCCATCTTGGACTGTTGTTACTTAGACATATGGATTAATGAGCATCTGACATCTAATCATCATATTGACAAACTGATTTCAAAAGGTAAGACCTAAATTAGACTTCCTTTTTAGAAATGGGAAGATCTTTTCTCAGTCTAGCAGATCAAAATTGGTGACTACTACTATTCTCCCTGTCCTTGATCATGGTGATTACATTTACTAGTGTACATCTACTCAGAGTTTACGTAAACTAGATGTATTTTACAATGCATGCTGCAGATTTCTATTAGAATGTCCCACCTTGACACATCATTGCAACATGTATGTAAAATTAAGCTGGTTTTCACTTGCAGACCGAAGGCTATGTCATTGGTACTGTTTTGTGATTACTTTCTAAAGGACAGGTGCCTGGTTATTTAACTGCTCTGGTTAATAGGCATGATACCAACTATAATCTGCCTTCCTGTGATTCTGCCAGCCTGGTCGTTCCAAGGGTTGGCACATGTTTGGGTAAAATGTCTTCTGCCTATCGGCTTCCAAAATTTTCATCTCTTTTAACCATGATATAAGTGGTAAATTTGATAGTCTCTCGTAAATGATCTCTGTAAGTTGTTCAGGGCCTCATGTAAATGTTTTGATCCTGATTTAAGGATCCGTACATGTTTGGGTGAATGTCCTTTGCTTTGACTCCTAAAATGATGAAGTCAGTCCCACACATGATATTGTGTTGTTTATTGTGTATGTTTGTTGACAGGACCCTCTTATAAATGAGATCTAGGTCTCAATGTGTTAAATGTCTGTATAAATAAATAGAATGAACTGGTGTTGAAGCTTTCCTTTCTTCACAGGGTTATAGCTGAGAGGAAGGTACCTGGTGTAGTAACATAGGTCCCTAAATAAACTGTTTAGACAAACTAACATTGCTTTATGAAACTAACCTGTCATTGGGACAACAATATTGTATGCTGTGTGTGTGAAACTGGAACGTTTTCTAGCGAGATCATCCTTATCATTGCCTGATGCAGAGAAGCTAATACATGCCTTCATCTCATCTAGATTGGACTATTGGAATTCTTTGCTTGCTGGAGTTTCTAAGAAATCAATTCAAAGGCTGCAGTATGTACAAAATAGTGCTGCACGAGTGCTGACAAAAACAAGAAAGCACAACCATATACTCACCAATCTTAGATATGTAGCCTATATTAATTATTGTCAAACATTGCAATTGGAACTTTTTAACCTTAAGAATATATTATAAAAATGATTGCAGCACAAGAATATATTTTGATTTTTTATTAGTCGTCACCCTGGTTTTCGCCCCAATTTGGAATGCCCGATTGTTATTTGTATCCCGGTTCACCGCTGCAACCCCCTGGCGACTCGGGGAAACGGAGGCTGGAACACGCGTCCTCCGAAACATGCTCCTGCTAATCTGTCGTTTTTCACACTGCGGATCCACAGCCACCAGACCTATTGTGCCGGAGGACAACACAGATCTGATGGCTCCACTGCAGAACCGCAGGCGCCCTATCGGCCACGGTGAACCGTGGATTCCCCTGTCGACCTAAGTCCTCCCTACTCGGCCAATTGTGCGCCGCCCTCTAGGAACCCCCTGTCACGGTCAGCAGTGACATAGCCTGGATTCGAACCAGCGATCTCCAGGCTATAGGGCGCATCCTACACTCCACAGGGAGCGCCTTTACTGGATGTGCCACTTGGGAGCCCCTTAATTGTTTTGATATATAGTGTGGCAGAGGTCCTGCACACTATGAAATGTGTGTTTTGTGGTTGCCTATGCACAGCCACAGGTGAATGTAATTGTTAAATTGGTATGGTGCGATTGTTTTATTGAAAGGTGTGGAATGATTGGTTGCCAATTACCACTGGTCACACCCTATAAAAGAACAAAGGAATGAATGTTGAGAGAGAGAGAGAAAAGTGCACAATTAAAACGGTGCCAAGGCACTTAGCTGCAGCTACTGTGTCTTGGTCGCTATTTCTGAACACAAGCCTTAACACAATATGTGGGCATTTTGATTGCAGATATGGTTGTTTAAGTCAAGTAAAAACTAAACTAAATAATCTATTTTGGATTTTGTTTGTTGAAATCTAAAATTACGTTTGAATTTCAGGGCAGCAGTGTGGAGTAGTGGTCAGGGCTCTGGACTCTTGACCGGAGGGTCGTGGGTTCAATCCCAGGTGGAGGACACTGCTGCTGTACCCTTGAGCAAGGTACTTTACCTAGATTGCTCCAGTAAAAACCCAACTGTATAAATGGGGAATTGTATGTAAAAATAATGTGATATCTGAATAATGTATAATGTGATATCTTGTAACAATTGTAAGTCGCCCTGGATAAGGGCGTCTGCTAAGAAATAAATAATAACTAGTGTTACCGGATTTCCAGAGTGAAAAAAGGACATTGTTTTCTTCAAATAGCAACTCTGAAGCAGTTAAAATAATGCTATATAATAACAAATAACAATCACAATTAACCAAAAGTAAAATACTGCAGATCATAACAATGCATTGCTTTCTATGCTACTGTCATCAGACCAAAACATACATTACATAGAAAAAGCCACTTTAAAAACATTAGACCAGCTATTACCATTTAAGCATGAGAGAGAGAGAGAGAGAGAGAGAGAGAGAGAGAGAATCAGTTTTATAAAAGCACAAGTGGGACTGAAGGCTGGTGGCACTACCAACATAAAATAAAAATAAACTAGACATGGTCCGAGAAGTTAAACAGAATATTAATGATTTAAACTATAATCCAAAAGCTTGACTATTTTATTTTTGAATGCTGTTAACACAACCTAATAAAATTTGCTGTTATCTTGCTGAGCACAATGCTACAGTTTTGTACTTCAAGCAACAACGTATGTGAATACAATAGCAAAACCGGGACGGTTAACACGTTCACTGTTTCTGGCTGGGACAAAATATTTAAACTGACAACTGGGCCAATCCCAGTTTCCCCGGGACGTCTGGTAGCCCTAGTTTCAACACCCTATCTACACTGCAGCTATGGTTTTACAACAGCATCAAAGTGCGTTCCTGTAGACAGTGGCAGCGCCAGGCCCTCCACAGTGAGGGAGCTGAAGGAGGCTACACTCCACTGTGCGGGAGGGTATAATGGCAGGTATAATGTGGGCAGGTATAAAGGCATGTCATATACAGACAGGCTAAAAGAATTGAATCTATTCAGCCTTGAACAAAGAAGACTACGCGGTGATCTGATTCAAGCATTCAAAATCCTAAAAGGTATAGACAATGTCGACCCAGGGGTCTTTTTTGACCTGATAAAAGAAACAAGGACCAGGGGTCACAAATGGAGATTAGATAAAGGGGCATTCAGGGGCACTGGAATGCAAAGCTCATTGAGCAGGCGCAGCACAAACCAGAGAGACGAAACTGGCGCCATTTCGGATCCACAACACAGTAGCAGCCAACATGGCTATCCCAGCATCCAGATTCATGACCTCCTCTTCCCATCGCGATCCCGCCCTTATTCGACAGTGAGGCCAGCCAATCAGGCTCGCAAGGTTTGGGTTTAGAGTGTTCCTGCAGCCAATAATACGTGACGATTCCAATCGGGAACGCCCACTAGAAGTGACGCTATCACTTCGTTACAGGAAATTGAAACGCTTGCTTTGTTTATGCTGGGGAGAGAGAGGAGAGACGAGTACGGCGACTTCTGATTTTACAACATTTAATCACCTTCTGTTTAAAGTATTACGTTGGGTTAATGATTTCTATATTTTTGTTCGTTTATTACCTGCACTGACTTGTGAAACTCAGACCATTTTCTGTTTTATTTAAGAATTCAGACAGACTGGAGCGTGAACGTTACTCCTTGCAAAAGTAAAACGAGTCTGCTGTTTGTTTTCTTTCGTTATCACGCAAAAAGAAGTGCTGGTTTTATATAAATGTTAATTATCAAGTAAAAAAAAAATTCTGCTACACGAGTGTCAAACTGAAACCAGTGAAGATGGACGTCAGTGTCTCCGTGTCGTTCTTTCAAGACGAGCTCGCCTCTACCATCGAGCACGCAGTGAAAGCGGCTGTAGACACCGTCTTGTGCCAAATCACAAAAGTTGTCGGCGGCAGATTCACTGAATTCCGAATGGAAATGGCTGGAAAGGAGAAAGAGAATGAAAGTCTGAAGCTGAGATTGGAAATATCAGAGAGCGAGTTGAAAGCAGTGCGGGAATGCATGAACGCTGCAGATGCAGACATTAAACAACCTCTCAGAAACATGAACCCCGACTGCAATGAACAAGACTTTCAGAGGAACGAGAACCAGGGGTTATTTCAAGGTAAGATTGATCTTTTTGATGGTATAGCTTGGTCATTCCAAGTAAACAGTTTAGTAAATTTAACAAACCTATAGTCCCATTGAGACTTTAACAAACCATATTGCAGAGTGTTAGGGTTAATGATTTGTGACCTTTGATATCAATCTACAGCAGCAAATTGGGTTTTCATGTTTAATTAAACTGTTTGCCTACAAATATATTTTTAGATAAATGGTTGATTTTTAAGTCTGGGCGACTTTGTCTTGTCTTTTTGGGTTCCTGATGCCGATGGACACAACCCACCGCAACAATACTCTAGTATTTTTAAACACAGCAATACCTGTATGTGTATTTGTCAAACACTGCACTTTGTGTCTTAAGTTTGATACTTAAAATCCAACAAACAAAACCTAACTCCTTCTGGGAGCGCTAACTAAACGATATAGAGTCCCCTTCTAACTGTCAGTTGGATAACGTGCTTGCTGACAAAATACAAACATGCACAATAATAAAGTTACAAAAACACAGATTCAAGATCAGTGATTCAATAATACAGTCTCTTTGTCAGGAGTCGGTTCTATACAGCCCTGGGTTCAATAAGCAGCGCGCTGTCTCGTGGCGCCCCGTAAGATATGTTAGGAGTTATTGAACAGTGTGTTTGGAGTGAGCAGTTTCACAACAGCAGGCAAGAAATAGCTGTGTATTAAAACAGTTGTGTTAAGCGAGTTGCAATTGTGTGTGTGTGTGTGTAATATATATATATATATATATATATATATATATATATATATATATTATATATATTGCACACACACATGTGTGTGTGTGTAATATATGTTATTATTTGTTTATTTAGCAGACGCCTTTATCCAAGGCGACTTACAGAGACTAGGGTGTGTGAACTATGCATCAGATGCAGAATCACTTACAATTACATCTCACCCGAAAGACGGAGCACAAGGAGGTTAAGTGACTTGCTCAGGGTCACGCAATGAGTCAGTGGCTGAGGTAGGATTTGAACCGGGGACCTCCTGGTTACAAGCCCTTTTCTTTAACCACTGGACCACACAGCCTCCTATGTGTGTGTATAATTATATATACAGCTCTGGAAAAAATTAAGAGACCACTGCAAAATTATCAGTTTCTCTGGTTTTACTATTTATAGGTATGTGTTTGGGTAAAATGAACATTTTTGTTTTATTCTATAAACTACTGACAACATTTCTCCCAAATTCCAAATAAAAATATTGTCATTTAGAGCATTTATTTGCAGAAAATGACAACTGGTCAAAATAACAAAAAAGATGCAGTGTTGTCAGACCTCGAATAATGCAAAGAAAATAAGTTCATATTCATTTTTAAACACAATACTAATGTTTTAACTTAGGAAGTGTTCAGAAATCAATATTTGGTGGAATAACCCTGATTTTCAATCACAGCTTTCATGCGTCTTGGCATGCTCTCCACCAGTCTTTCACATTGATGTTGGGTGACTTTATGCCACTCCTGGCGCAAAAATTCAAGCATCTCGGCTTTGTTTGATGGCTTGTGACCATCCATCTTCCTCTTGATCACATTCCAGAGGTTTTCAATGGGGTTCAGGTCTGGAGATTGGGCTGGCCATGACAGGGTCTTGATCTGGTGGTCCTCCATCCACACCTTGATTGACCTGGCTGTGTGGCATGGAGCATTGTCCTGCTGGAAAAAAACAATCCTCAGAGTTGGGGAACATTGTCAGAGCAGAAGGAAGCAAGTTTTCTTCCAGGACAACCTTGTACTTGGCTTGATTCATGCGTCCTTCACAAAGACAAATCTGCCCGATTCCAGCCTTGCTGAAGCACCCCCAGATCATCACCGATCCTCCACCACATTTCACAGTGGGTGCGAGACACTGTGGCTTGTAGGCCTCTCCAGGTCTCCGTCTAACCATTAGACGACCAGGTGTTGGGCAAAGCTGAAAATTGGACTCATCTGGGGGTGCTTCAGCAATGCTGGAATCGGGCAGATTTGTCTTTGTGAAGGACGCATGAATCAAGCCAAGTATAAGGTTGTCCTGGAAGAAAACTTGCTTCCTTCTGCTCTGATAATGTTCCCCAACTCTGAGGATTGGTTTTTCCAGCAGGACAATGCTCCATGCCACACAGCCAGGTCAATCAAGGTGTGGATGGAGGACCACCAGATCAAGGTGAAAACCTCTGGAATGTGATCAAGAGGATGATGGATGGTCACAAGCCATCAAACAAAGCCGAGCTGCTTGAATTTTTGCGCCAGGAGTGGCATAAAGTCACCCAACATCAATGTGAAAGACTGGTGGAGAGCATGCCAAGACGCATGAAAGCTGTGCTTGAAAATCAGGGTTATTCCACCAAATATTGATTTCTGAACTCTTCCTAAGTTAAAACATTAGTATTGTGTTGTTTAAAAATGAATATGAACTTATTTTCTTTGCATTATTCGAGGTCTGACAACACTGCATCTTTTTTGTTATTTTGACCAGTTGTCATTTTCTGCAAATAAATGCTCTAAATGACAATATTTTTATTTGGAATTTGGGAGAAATGTTGTCAGTAGTTTATAGAATAAAACAAAAATGTTCATTTTACCCAAACACATACCTATAAATAGTAAAACCAGAGAAACTGATAATTTTGCAGTGGTCTCTTAATTTTTTCCAGAGCTGTATATATAATTATACACACACATAGGAGGCTGTGTGGTCCAGTGGTTAAAGAAAAGGGCTTGTAACCAGGAGGTCCCCGGTTCAAATCCCACCTCATCCACTGACTCATTGTGTGACCCTGAGCAAGTCACTTCACCTCCTTGTGCTCCGTCTTTCGGGTGAGATGTAGTTGTAAGTGACTCTGCAGCTGATGCATAGTTCACACACCCTAGTCTCTGTAAGTCACCTTGGATAAAGGCGTCTGCTAAATAAACTAATAATAACATATATTACACACACACACATGTGTGTGTGCAATATATGTTTATATATGTATATATATATATATATATAATTACTACTACTGTATTTAATTAAATATAATTAGTTTTAAATATAATTACTATTACTGTATTTAATTAAATATAATTACTACTACTTATTTTTGTAATGACAGTTACTGACACCTTTTTTTTTTGTGGTTTAGCATCTTGAGGTGCAAGTCATATTTATCAAGTTATAAAGAGTCCATGTTTCCTTTTATAAATACAATCGTATATCATAAAATACCAAAATCAGTTTTAAAAAGCCAAAAATGACAACAAAAATATTACTCATCACACATGTGTTGGTCGTGCAAATCCATTTTTGAAAAAAAATCAATTTTCAGGCACTGCACTCATAATGCAAGCCGGCAATTTTATTGACTTGCTCAACGTTTCTGTTGCATGTTAATAAACGTACCTAGTGTATATACGTACAATCCATGGCCTTAATACATCAAAATCTTGGAAAGGAAAGCATGTTATGTTTTGGAAATGATTTAAACGTGCAGTATTAACAGCGTTGTGGGCCTGTAGTATTCGATAAAAGCAGATTTTAAAAGCATTTCTAATATATTGTAACGTACTATTGCAACAAAAAAAAAAACAACCTTGATCAGAATATTAAATATATTGTGATATATATCGGATATCGTCCTGAACATCTAAAATATCATGATATATTTTTTGAGGTATATCGCCCACCATCTTTAGTTTTGTTACGGTATTTTAAAAGAGACTTTAATTTGAATTTTAGATGCATACCCTGAAAAAGCGTCATCCATTTAGATTTTAGAATATTTTTTGTAATGAAAAGTGTAAGGGTCAGTTGTACAGAAAATGCTTTTAAAATTCCAGTCTAACACATACAAATAAATGAGAGGTTTACTTTGATACAATCCCTAAGTCAAGGCAAATAACACAGCAGGTTGATAGGAGTTGTAATAAATATTGTATTTAATAACACAAAATATAAAACATGGAAATAATGGGATGAAATGTTCTTTATTTTTTTTAATTTCCAAAAATAATTTCAGCTTCAATTTGAGGCATTGATCACCCCTCTACCACAGATACTTCAGAAGCAATGTTGGATCCAGCCTCATTCCCAGCTCCCCATCCTGTAGTGTCTAGAGGTCATCATTTCTATTGGCCAGGAGCCCAGTGAGCTCAAGCAGACACCTGCAGGGCTGGCCTTTGTCTTCCTGGTAGCTCGCTGTCCACTTCCACTGTCAAGCTCCTGGGTGTGAATTCATTTGGTTGTGTTATTAGAAGACATATTGTCCCTAGCTATTGTGGGGTTTGCTGCAGTGAGGGCAAATTCTGACAAGGGGCTGGCTTTGTAGAGGAACCTGGCTAGTAAGTAAGAGTTTTATAATGTTGTACAATTTTCTTTCTCACAGATCCCAAAGAGAGTTGTGCTTTACCTAAACCTGAAGCGCCAAGAATAGAAGCAGTTTACACACAAGAGGAGCCCTTTGACCAGGAGTGGTGTGCAAGTCTAAAGCAGGTTACAGAGCCGACATCTTTTAAAGATGAAGAGGTTCCTCAACTGGAGTGTGTTACTATTAAAGAGGAATTCTATGAACAGGAATGTGTCCCCATCGCAGAGGAAGTTCCTACTGAAAATAATGTCTGTACACTTGAGGAGAACAACCAGCTGGGATCCAGCCTGTGTGATGATTGTCCACCTGAATGTGAACTGGGATTTAGAGGTAATTATACAAAACAAGAAACATTGAGCTGCCTGTTAGTTACTAGACTGTAGAAGTGTGCTGAAGATTTCTTTTGGTAATTCCAGCTTAATTTAACCTAACCACTATGTCAGTGGCTTGCAAGTTGCAACATAACTATCCTTGCTGCTGTGACCCTGCTAGATGTGCACCCACTACCATGCCTCTTTCAAATGCTGTTAGATCTTTGCCTTTCCCTGTTTCTGGTAGACTGTTTGCAGTTGTGCTGCTCCCACAGCTTTATAATATTATTGAAATTGAATTTCCCTGAAATGTTTCTAGCATATGATTCAATTGCTTATAAACAGTGCATCGTACAGTTTTATTAAAAGTTTGGTATACCAGCGATATTTCACTTTTCTTTATTTTAAGCTTGTATCTCATCTATATCCATGTCTGGGGCAGACGAGAATGGTTTCGGATCGCTTTCTTCACCAGAATGAATTTCTGAAACCATCTCATCTCGGGCGCATCCATCTTTGTTTTGGTGTGCTTCAAACATGGACAGCTTCAAAAGTTCAAATGTGAACACACGTCATTTCCACTTCCAGGTCATAAGTGAATCCCTTAATAGTATACGGAAGACTGATCTGAGCGTGTTGATGCGATAATGATTATTGCAGCGCCTGAACAAAAACACGGGCGTTCCAGTAATCTACAGGACGGGCGTTCTGGGGTTTAGAGGGTTAATAATCAAAGTGATATTCTCAAGCATTTGTCCTTATTGGCACCCATTATATTCAACCTGGCAAATCTCAATGTGATGATAATAAAAGGAGGCTGGTATTAACAGGAGTGATATTAAGCAGGTTTGACTGTATTCTCATCAGAGTTCACTCTAGGAGTTGGTCATGGTTATGAGGGGAACCCTGCAGAAGAGTGAATGTGTAAGAATGCTGTACAATAACCTTTGTCTCCTCTTTTTTTTTTTTGTTTTTTCTCTGGCTGCTAAAGGAAATCACAAAGGAGAGAAACCTTATCACTGTACTGAGTGTGGGAAGAGCTTCACGCAGTTACAGTACCTTAAAAGACACCAGCATGTTCACACAGGAGAGAAACCTTATCGCTGCTCTGAGTGTGGGAGGAGTTTCACGCTGTTACAAAATCTTAAAAGACACCAGCGCGTTCACACAGGAGAGAAACCTTATCACTGCTCTGTGTGTGGGAAGAGATTCACACAGTTAGGACATCTTCAATCACACCAGCGCATTCACACAGGAGAGAAACCTTATCACTGCACAGAGTGTGCGAGGAGTTTCACGCTGTTACAGAATCTTAAAAGACACCAGTGCAGTCACACAGGAGAGAAGCCTTATCACTGTACTCAATGCGAGAAGAGTTTCACATATTTAAGTTCCTTGAAAATGCACCAGCGGACTCACAAAGAGAAATCTTATCAATGTAGTGAATGTTTGAAGAGATTCTGTCAGTTATCAAACCTTAAAAGACACCAAAAAAATTCACACGAGAGTGAAGCCCTATCCCTGTACTGAATGAGGGAAAAAATGACTGGGTCTTGAAGGACACAAGATAATTTAGAGTTTGAGACTCTTGAAGAGACCTAAACACCAGGAGTACATTTCAGATCAAAAACCTACATTCATGGATGGGACATATGAACTACTACATCTTGTTTGGACCATACATCATCTCGTTAACCATTTAAATTTTGTTGTCACATTAGTATATGAAATACAGTGCTCCCTCGCTATAATGCAGGTCTCGGGACACACACAATATAAGCGTTATAACTGAAGAGCGTTATAAACGAGGGGGAGGGGGAGCAGGGCGCTGCGGGACACAACACACATCTGACTAAAATACAAAATAAAATAACTCCCTCTCTATAATGCACATATAGTGAATAAAGCAGCATGTAATCAACACTATTTTTTACAAAAAGAAAAGGTAACATTCCCACTCGTGGATTATTTTAATTAGCGTTTTTTAAACTATAAATAGCCTGGCTAAACGGTGGTAAGGAGTTCAGTTCGAAGCGACAGACAAGCAAACCAACTGCGAGAAGGAGAGAGCGGGTCGGGCGAGGGGAAGAGGGGACGGGCTCGCCCCAAGCTCGGCTGCAGGAGCGGGGCTGAAGTGTCTCATCTCCCAGAAAAAGCTGCAGCTCCTCTCGCAGCAAAAAAGTAAATACATTAGGAAAGATAACCACGTAATAGGCCTAATATTTATTTAGTTATGAAATGAATGTTGAATAAGACGTCTGTGTTACAAAGTGCCAGCGCAGCTTTTCTTCAGTTCAGATACTGTATCAAAAGGGAGAGCCTGAGAAGTTGTTTACAGTTTGAACAACACTGGTACTGTATTTATTGTAGAAGGATTGCATGAATCACTAGTATTGGGAACTGGGGGACCTGCTATAGGAGCGTTATATCCAAGGCACGTTGTAATCGAGAGCCTTATAGCGAGGGAGCAGTGTAGATTGTTATTGCGTATGCAATATTCCACTTTTCTCTTAGTTTGAACATTAGGATTATTATACGGAACTCCCCAGCTAACAGGGCTTGCACGATTTTTATTGGGTGCAAGGACAGAGTCCCAGCTGTGTCCGGTTTTCAATATCGGAGTTGCACTGAAAAACTAGCCTTGCGTCAGCAAGGTTTTGTCAGAACGTTGTGGAGGTTTCAGAGCGTTCCCTGCTCTTTTTGACCCACCTACCAGTTTACCTGCAATTTTCAATCCGTAGAATGATCGCATCTCGCCGTGTTGGCTCTCTCTGATTCAGGTGTGCTTTGAGTTGTTCTAAATGAGTAGCAGTTGTTGCAATGAGCCGTATTTTTTTTTTTTTTAATTAAGAATAGCCAGGTTTGTGTGAAATGCATTAATGAGGGTAACACTATTCTGTTAAGTTTGTAATTAATGACAGCATATGTGGTTTTGACCCAATCTACTTAAACACAAACATAAGCACGGCTAGAGCTGTTTGAAATTGTGAAACAAACATGACATGACATGACATCTTCTACAGTTTAGAATGCTTGAGGAAAGAAGGAGGGGATACCCTGGAAGAGAGTATGTAGGACCAGAGTGACTTTTCTTGACCAGTCAGATGAACATGTCTTAGAGTTAGCGATCAGAGCTTTACTATTTCAGGAACAAAAAATACTCTACAATTTCTAAAGTATCTGAAATAAAGTATTAAATAAAGAATACTCAGCATAGTATCCTTCTGAAAAAGAAAAATTGCCAAATGATGGCAGCTAAATAATGCACTGAGACTATTAAACATACCACAAATTAACTGTAACTTTACAAGCAGAAACTATTTATTGTTGACCACTTCATAAGACAAAAAACTATGTCAATTATTGCTTTTCGATACATTTTTTTCTAACAATGGAATGACGTGGGGGGGGGGGGGGGGAGGCATTTTCTTTACTTGTAAAACAAAACACAAATTGTCTAACTTCTCTATACAGTATTACATTTCACAGCAGGATGTACTTTAAACAAATAAGAACATAACAAAGTTTACAAACGAGAGGAGGCCATTCAGCTTATTGATCCCAGAATCTCATCAAGCAGCTTCTTGAAGGATCCCAGGGTGTCAGCTTCAACAACATTACTGGGGAGTTGGTTCCAGACCCTCACAATTCTCTGTGTAAAAAAAGTGCCTCCTATTTTCTGTTCTGAATGTCCCTTTATCTAATCTCCCTTTGTGACCCCTGGTCCTTGTTTCTCTTTTCAGGTCAAAGAAGTCCCTTGTGTTGACATTGTCTATACCTTTTAGGATTCTGAATGTTTGAATCAGAATAGAAAATAAATAACCTGTTTTGTTTTCAAATCTTAATAGACTTTTTATGAATTATATTTGGTCTCTTGAAGTCAGTCACGTGGCAATACAAAGTCCACTGTATTTGAATGCAAGAACACCAGCATAGCAACATGTTCTGGGGTTAGGCTTGCCCTCGTCCTTGAGGCTATAGAGCCTGCTACTGAAAACAAACGCTCTCGGACAAAGACCACCCCCCACCCACCCACCAACCCACCACGTAGTCTTAAACGAGTCAGGTGACGGTTTCATTTCACTATTCAGAGTAAAAACAAAAAAAAAATATTTGTGCGTTTTTTATTGGTATTTAATCGTAATGTTTATACTTAAATTGCTTTTGTTATTTATCATCTCTGGATATATATGGATCATATGTTACGTTGATCAGTGTGTGATTAAATACATAACCTTTACAGTAAAAAAAAGCATCAAACATGGTTCTATCTATTTCTCTATCTCTCTATCTCTCTATCTTTACATATATACACTGTAACTGTTATTGTATTTTGAAAAACCCGAACCTAATTTGAATACATATTTTTTTATATATAAATTTAGTCGTTGCCAATTAGTTTTTATTATTTTCTCCCCAATTTGAAATGCCCAATTATTTTTTAGGCTCAGCTCACCGCTACCAAGCGCTGACTCGGGAGGGGCGAAGATGAACACACGCTGTCCTCCGAAGCGTGTGCCGTCAGCCGCCCGCTTCTTTACACACTGCGAACTCGCCGTGCAGCAGCCTCAGAGCTACAGCGTTGGAGGACAACGCAGCTCTGGGCAGCTTACAGGCAAGCCCGCAGGTGCCCGGCCAGACTACAGGGGTCGCTGCTGCACGGTGAGCCGAGAACACCCTGGCCGACCTAACCCTCCCTCCCCACGGGCGACGCTCGGCCAATTGAGCGCCGCCCCTTGGGAGCTCCCGTCCACGGTCGGCTGTGGAATAGCCTGGACTCGAACCAGCGACGTCCAGGCTATAGAGCGCATCCTGCACGCTAGCGAGTGCTTTTACTGGATGCGCCACTCGGGAGCCCCCCCTAATTTGAATACATTTTAACTCATTTTGTCTCGTACTGACACACCAATAGTGCTGGTTGTTTTGACGTGTATTAATAACATTTGTCAGTATACTTTGGGGTGGGGTGGGGCTGGGCTGGGCGGACTGACTTTTTTTTTACAAACTGAACGCAGGCAGCACACACAGAATGCGATTTTCTTATGCATGTTTGGTGTGGGGGAGTAAAATAACCTGATGGATGAGGAAGAGATCCTAGTGTAAAAAAATAACAGAAAGTGGCAGATTAAATAAAACCAAGAAAACAGACGACACGGGGAGTCTAGCCCGAGTTGAGAGTCTGTATATCTGTTTATACTGTAATTTACGGGAAGCACTTGCCATAAATAAATAAACGAATACTAATCCTACTGTCTCTGCATTCACTATTTTATATTTTGTCTTTTTTTCTAGAAGTTTTAGCTCTTGGAATATCTAGACACTTCAGTAATCAGCTTTTCAACATTTACTCTCTTGCTTAAAAACTGTCAGGGTGTGTATTGGAGGGAGGGGCTCGCATCACTGCTTGCTTCTGCTTGCTCACTGTTAAATAATCACCCGCACAGCAAACAAGGCTTAAGCACGCTCTATCTGCGATGAGGGACGGGGGGTAGATGAATCGATGATCAAAGTATTCATCGATTGATGGCAAAATTCACGATTTAATTGCTGAATTTGAATAATCGTTGCAGCAATATTGGTATCTGCCAGTCTTCAATGTATAACTGCATCAGCCTGGTAATGGCTACTTTGGTTAAGAGGGCAAGTAAATATCGTTTTTCCTATGCCCCCTGCAAGCAACACTGCCAGCTGGGTTTCGGCAAAAGTGCTAATGTAACCTGCAAATGTTACTGGCTGAGGAACATTAGACTCCACTTCATTGAGTCCCAAACTATCATGGCCACCGACTTCCCCGATCAGAAGTGGATTAATAATTACGGACCCCCGTTCTTCAGCACTGGTTAATTGTATGTGTGTGGGAGGCCCCCCCTCCAGTGCCCCTCATAGTTATTTTTTTTGTTTGATAATTTGTCTTTAGCACAGGCTTTAACATATAATACCCTTTTGTGATGACTGCAGTGTTTTTTGAAGCCTTTGTCACAGCATTAACTTTATTAACTATTGTTTGTCATGCCTTCTTTTTTTCTGCTTTGCAATGAGTGTGTCTCTTCCTCTGAAGTTCTCTTTTATTAGAACAACCCGTCTGAGCCATTGTTTGTGTTTCAAACTTCTCCAGCGCATCCCTCGGCGAGTGGGCGTGTTTTACTTGCTGAGGTCATTCAAATGCCGATTTACTATGCAGAGTCGCAGGCTTACGACTTCAAATCGTCCTGTTGAAAATTGCTTTTCTAGAACTGAACTGAGTTTGCAGAACTGGTCATAAGCCAGTCTGGGTTGCATCTGCGTTTATAATAAAACTAGCCCTGAACGGAAATGACCCCCAACGTCTCCATCTCCTTCAAGTCAATGCTAAGCTTTGGTCAATTCTGAAATTCACACCTCAAACATAGTTTTGTTGTTGATAGGCTCTGACTGCGAGATAAAACCTCCCAATATACAGTTTATCAATGGAAATCGAAAAACTGATTTTTCTCACCTGAGAATGAATGCCAAAGGTGCATATCTTGAAAATGCCCCTTTTGGAGTTTTAATTCAAATAATGAATTTTGTTTTAAGTGTTTTATTTCAGGTCACATCTAGGGGACACACAAAGGGACACTGTCTTAAATTGTAGTGTGCAACTCACTGAACAAATCATCCCCATATTCTGCTTTAGGACAATTCCATGATAGTGACCATGGTCATGAAAGAAAGTAGATCAAAATATATCTTCCACTAAAAGGGTGTATATGTTTATGCATGTTCTATTATTTTTGTTCAATTTCTGCCTTTTCTTTACAGCCATTTAAAATTACTGTAAAAAACTATTTTCAGTAGTCTGATTTCTGTACATTGTAGGTATCAATGGTAGGATACATGTTTTAGTTACACATGTGTTAATATGTCACATTTTGAGTATGTAATACCACGTTACTAATATTACATTTTCTTTGGATAATGTAAACTACTTTACAGTGATTCAAAATTGTGTTTATAAAACTAAATGTCACATCTATAACATTTTCTTGGTAAGTTTTTAGCAATTCCCATAGTACATAATGTAGGTGTAAGTCTCACCCACCTGTCCCTTAGGTCAGTAGCCTGGCCAGGTGAAAACTTCATTTCCCACAGTTCCTTGCAACCACCCTATGTTCATCCTCTCTCCCCATTGGCACATTCAAATATCCACTCCTCCAATCTCAGAGCTCCTTAGAAGCCAGCACCTGTACTAAAGCTGGCTGATGAGGCCTGGAGGGCGACTCCCTTATTCTTAGGAATCCATCACAACTAACAGCATTACAAACGTAAAATATCAGTGACCCTAAACTACTTCAGATCACTCCAGTGCAGTCATTCAATTTTTTTTTTGTTGTATCCTACACATTGTCTAAACTCTTATTTTTGTTTCACTGTTGCTTGTTGAAGTGTAGCTGTGCAAGTAAGGTCTGTTTAGTGTTTGTTGTTTTGTGTGTTCAGTCTCCATTTTTTTCCTGATCCTCCTGATGTTTTTTTTCCAAACAACGGTTCAGCATTCAACTCAGCATTACTGGACAGATTCAATTTCAACATACTCAATTTTTTCAACTTTCTACAATCACCATCATTACTGGACTCTTTGCTGGACTTCCTTATCAGTTGGTGAGATCATTCCTTTTCTGTTTGGATTTTTTTTCTAATTTAATTTGCTACTTTGTTTCCTGTGCTTTTTGTTCTTTTGTTACTTTGTTTGGTTTTCAATTCCATTGCTGCTCTGTTGACCTAACTTTCAGGAACCATCCATTGTCATCCAAACTGTTGTTTTATTGTTACCATCTATGATCATTTAATTTACCTCTTATCTTTCTGTCTGGGCATTGTTTTTGTGTCGTGTGTATGTAGGTTTATTTGAGGCTCACTGGACACTCCACCCATTTCTCCTTGTTGGCCTTATTTTCCATTTACCAGCTTACCTGTACCATATGTATACTTGCCTGTTTCGTCCACCTTTCCTACTCGTCTGTACCAGCTTTATTCTTGCCTGTTACCTGCAATTTTATTTGTTTTCCTTTCTTCTCATTATTGTTGTTGCAGGCTAGCATCCGGGACTTTTTGAAATCCTCTCCCCTTACACAAACGGTTTGCTGATTGGGTCAGCAAAGTTGCTCAAGGGTCGTCAGGCCACTGTGGAATCTGTAGTTCCGGGGATCCTTGAAACAATGCAATCACATAGACACGCTCTCCAGTTTGAACTACAGCTCCCAGAATGCATACCAAATGGCTTTTGATGCATGTTTTGTTTTTGTTGATGTATTTGCAGTATTAACAATGTACATTTTAATGGCTTGATAAGTGTTGTTTGACAATATTTTCAGAAATGCAGCAGAGCATCCAATTTCACTAGTCTGAAAACATTCGGAAACTGTTCACTGGACACTCGTCTCCGAGGTGTGTGACTCCTCCCATGCATCATACAGATGAGGAGTCATAAACAAAAAAACAGTATCATATAATAGACGTATCCCCCCAACTAAACACATACACGACCATCATGAAAAAAGTCAACATAATGAAGCGTTCTTACCTTTGTATAAGTTAGTGATCCGCAGATGTGTCAGCCGCACGAAGGGAGAGCAAGGATTTAACATATTGCTCATTCATACTTGCAAACATTTGGAAACTGTTCAGCGGAACGCTCGTCGCGGGGGGCGGGGTTATACGCATAATTCTGTCTACTCTGTCAAAATCTGTTTAAACTGACATAAAGGGCTACTGCTTCACATGAAGTCACTTGTATTGTCTAGTGTGAACCACCTTAAGAGACACTTCATTTTTTTTTGTTTACCTGCATCACAGATTTAAAAAACTATGTAAATACAAACCATCAGCAGTGTTTTACTATTTTGCTCCATTTACTATGTAGGGTTAAAAACCCTAACGCCACATTTCCTTGCTTTTGTGGTGATGAAATCAACCCAAACTACTGCGTTAATGTAGTTTTTTGCAATTATGTATAATGTATATATTAATTTCTTAATTATGCATCTCTTTCTCTTCAATCAGCAAGACAACTAAACACTCGCGGTCATCTGATCCAGGCAGGGCTTCGGTGAGGAAGATGAGTTGATCCCATGGCTATCCCCAAAACGGCAAAGCTACAGCGAGAGCTACACTAGTTTCTGCTTGACAATCCAAAACACTACACCCCTAACTCTCTATCGTGTACCTACGATATTGTTTTTTCTTTTTGGTTTGGGTTCCATAAACTTTACATGAAAGTACCGGTATGCTCCAGTGTGTAATTGTATTTGTTTAAATACATTTTATTCAAGTTTATTCATTTTGTTTCTATTGGTAATGTTTTGCCATGCTGTGTTTTGTATGCGTCTGGAACTCCAAGATTCACCCTCCTCTGTGGAAGGTGCATGGCTTTTATTACCAGCAGATGGGAGGACACGTGACAGACAATCATATGAAACAAAGACATTTAAGTCCTGGCACGGTCCCATGTGTCCCCATCAATAGATGTTTATTGCTGAATTAATGATTGCAGCCTCAGTCAGTGGGATATCTGAAAGCAACACCTCCCACGAGTTAAACATCTCAGCATGCCTCTCTCTTACCAGTGAGGGTGTGAAACAGTATCTCACACTGCGTCGGTTTTTAAGCTCTGATGTCTCTGACCGGGATGTTATCCTCTTGTCTGTTTCAAAGTGTAAAGGCAGACTGTGCAATAAACACTTCTGTGGTGTCTTTGTGAAGGAATGTGTTTTTTTTTGGGTTTTTTTTATAAGAGAGGCTTGTTTGTTAAAGGATTTTTAACTTTAAATGCATTACAAATATATATATATATATATATATATATATATATATATATATATATATATATATATATATTTATTTATTTATATTTTTTTTTAATCACATTAATCTCTTCAGTGACAGGGTTTTTTGTCTTGCTAATATGTTCTGGTTTTTAATGTGTTCCACCAGATTCAACCTTTCCCAGCATTCAGGGTTTCTCTCCTGTGTGAATTCGTTGGTGTTTTTTGAGATTTTGTAACTGACTGAAACTCTTCTCACATTCATTACAGTGGTGTGGTTTCTCTCTTGTGTGAATCAGCTTGTGTGTTTTTAAATGTTGTAACTGATTGAAACTCTTCTCACAGTCATTACAGTGGTATGGCTTCTCTCCTGTGTGAATTCGTTGGTGTTTTTTAAGATTTTGTAACTGACTGAAACTCTTCTCGCATTCATTACAGTGGTATGGTTTCTCTCCTGTGTGAATTCGTTGGTGTTTTTTTAAATTTTCTAACAGACTGAAACTCTTCTCACATTCATTACAGTGGTAGGGTTTCTCTCCAGTGTGAATTCGTTGGTGTGCTTTTAAATGTTGTAACTGAGTGAAACTTTTCTCGCAGTCATTACAGTGGTATGGCTTCTCTCCTGTGTGAATTCGTTGGTGTTTTTTAAGACTTCCTAATTCACTGAAGCTCTTCTCACAGTAATTGCAGTTATAAGGTTTCTCTCCTGTGTGAATGCGCTGGTGTGATTGAAGATGTCCTAACTGTGTGAATCTCTTCCCACACTGAGTGCAGTAATGAGGTTTCTCTCCTGTGTGAACACGCTGGTGTGTTTTCAGATGTGATAAACAACTGAATCTCTTCCCACAATCAGCACAGGGAAATGAAGTCTCTTCTGTGTGACTTCCCTTGGGAGTTTTAGGAGAGCCTAATTGACGGGAACTCTTCCCAGCTTTAGCAGAAAAAGGCAAGGTCTTCAAGTTGCCCCGGGTTTCAGAGTTGTTCACACACACAGAATGTGCAGTCTCTGTATTATGCAGAGTAAGTGGTGGTCTGTCTTGTAAATAATGAATTTTAACTGAGCAAGTTCTCAATTTCTTTATGTGTTCTTCTTGGGTCATCTCTCTGTCTTTCCTGCTCTGCAGTTTGCCACTAGAAGAGTTTTTGCAGTGGGGTGATGAAGTGGAGTCGTGTTCTCCTTCATCTACTGTAGAAGCTAAAGATAGAAAGAGACCAAGGTTACTGTACAGCATTCTTACACATTCATTCTTATGCAGGGCTTCCCCTCATAACCATGAACAACTCCTAGAGTGAACTGCATATTTAGAGAATAGAGTCAAAATCCCCTTAAAATCACTCCTGTTAATGTTAGCCTCCTTTTATTACCACCACATTGAAATGTGCCAGGCAGAATATAATGGGTATCAATGAGTGCCTGAGAATATCACTTTGATTATTAACACACTCCGGTTAATATCACTCACATGTACCAGTCACTGATTTCCACCCCACTTAATATCACTTTGAGGAATAAAAGTATAAGATCAGGTTTATATGCAAGTGCTGTATTGAAACGTTTCTACGATAAAGCCGTGGGAGCAGCACAACTGCAAACAGTCTACCAGAACCAGGGAAAGGCAAAGATCTAAAAACATTTGGAAGTGGAACATTAGTGGGTGCACATCTAGCAGATGCCACAGTAGCAAGAACAGTTATGTTGCAACTTGGAAGCCACTGATTTAGTGGTTAGGTTAAATTGAGCTGGCATGACTAAAGTATAATTACCTCTAAATCCCAGTTCACATTCAGGTGGACAATCATCACACAGGCTGGATCCCAGCTGGTTGTTCTCCTCAAATGTACAGACATTATTTTCAGTAGGAACTTCCTCTGCGATGGGGACACATTCCTGTTCTATGAATTCCTCTTTAACAGGAACACATTCCAGTCGAGGGACCTCTTCATCTTTAACACATGTCAGCTCTGTAACCTGCTTTAGACTTGCACACCACTCCTGGTCAAAGGGCTCCTCTTGTGTGTAAACTGCTTCTATCCTTGGCCCCTCCTGTGCTTCAAATTTAGGGACAGCATGGCTCCCTGTGGGATCTGTGAGAAAGAAATTGTACAAAATTGTATTTCTTACTTACCAGCCAGGCTCCTCTTCAAAGCCAGCCCCTTGTAAGAATTATATTGAGAGAGGTCATTGGGTCATTCTGGTGGAACAATTTAATGAGGAGGTGTTTTTTTTATTTTTTAGTTATTTATTTTTAAATGGATATAGCCAGAGCTGGAATGAGGCTGGATCCAACATTGCTACTAAATTATTTGTGGTAGAGGGGTGATCAATGCCTCAATGCCTCCACTAGGCGGTGTATAACTGGTGTTGTGAAGTATATGGAAAAGCTATAGATAGACCACGGGGAATCACGCAATTACACGCCCGCGTAATTTTACGCATAAATCGTATGATCAAGCATTGCCTCATAATAACCCTTAAAACCGTTAAATGGTCCATCAGTGATACTGAGAGTGAGTGGGCAGCCCGCAATTAAGTTCTTGAAATGCGTACGGATTTTCAACCCCAGAAGAGTTCCTGTAATGTCTCATGTCAATGAGGATTACGCTTCAATTCCTGGCTTCAGTGACATTCCACAAGAGGAGTTTGCTTTGTATACCGGGTAGGTGGAGCTCGACGCGATCCATCGCGCTGAACAGCCAGGGGGAATTGACATCGCCATGTTTTGATCAGCAACATCCGACCGACTCCCGAATATAAAAACATTAGCTTTTAGATACATACATGCTGTAACAAACACAGCTGATGCTGAGCGCAGCAACTCGCTGTACAACCTTGTTCTCTGATCGAAGGAGTTCTCTTTCGGACGACAAACTAAAAGAGCCGGTTTTCCGTTACTTCAATCTTGCAATGTAAAAAGACTTCACGTCAACATAACATCATTTTGATTAGTCTTTGATGCTTTATTTAATCTTTACCTGCTGTGCTATGGTAGTATGAGAAGTACCCAATATAACCGCACATATTTTTTTGTTACATTGCACAGTACTTTTGTTCAATAGGGTTTTTTTTGCACTTGTGAGCATCTAATTCACAGCAGGGTAATTTTGCTTAAAAGTCCTTATTTTCCTTATTTAACAACTGCATTTAGTTTTAAAATTTACACCTGATGGGTCACTTTTTTTGTTCAAGGAATGATAAAGCAGTTGATTCTGTGATACAAATGTGCTGTGTGCTATATAAATACAAAATACCTGTACATATTTTTAAAGAAGGTTAAAATAGTGTTATATTTAATTCAATTTGTAAACAAATAATACAAAGGATTTAATGTTGCATAATTTTGTATTTTTCCTGTGCATAATTTTGTATTTTTCCTGTGCATAATTTTGTATTTTTCCTGTGCATAATTCCCTGGGGTGTATATAGAGGGGAAGTATATTGGGCTCCACATAACTCAAAGTCTGTTCCCCATGGCTGAATGATGAAATCCATTTGGTTGAAACATTACTCTGTTTTTAACTTTGTTCTTTGAAAATAATAATTAATAAAGAATATAAACTTGATCTATGATCTGTTATTATGGTTTTGCACCTCTACTCGCATCAATCGTAAACAACATTGGGATATGTGGGAGTCTGATCCCAGAGGTAGCACCCAAAAATGGAAATACTGGTAATTTTATAAAAGTCGATGTGCGATATAAGCTACATGTTTGGGACTTAAATACTGTAATAAAATGGATGGAAGTAAAATGCAGTCCTATCATTTAAATGCCTGTGGAAAGACTTCACATCCCAGAATGCCTCAACAAACAGGTAAAGAGCTGACAGTTTAAGTCAGTGGTTTTGTCTGGAGGTTTCAGCTCAAGAACCCCTTTATAAAATTGTTACTCTACTTAATGGTACCACAGCTGCAACAGAACTAAAGGCAGAATAATCTGATTAACACGTTACAATTTTTTCTCCCATTTATTTAATATAATTTATGTCACAACAGTTTGGAACTGACAAGCTGCTGGTTAAGGATAGGATATCAAACAGTAATTCTTAACACTTTTAATAAGAAGCCTTTGGATGCACAGAATAAAAAGAGTATTTGGGAATCGTGTTGGAAAAAAAACACATATTTGCTTTCTATTGAGCAAAGTTACTATAAATAATTCACTGTAAATGTTTATCTTTTTACCATTTACTTCCCATCTCAGCATGTGTGCCATTTAAAATGTTTACAACATCAATAAAGATGAAAATATAAGAACAAATGATAGCATTTTTTTTTAATAAAGGCAACATAAAAATGATCCAAAGGGACTCTGTATAACTTCCTGTCGCTTTGCACTTTCTGTATGTTGGAAAACATGGATCGAGAATTGATTAGCAGTTTGCTACGCATGTGGACTGGCAGAGCTATACTGGTGTTCTTTTCTGAAAAGAGACTAATATTGCAGATAGCAGACTTTGGTTCAAATTGCATGTACTGCTAACAACTGATAAGAGACCTTGCGTCTACAAGCTTCTTGTCAAACATTGACTGCAAGCTAACAAGATAACAATGCTGTGGACCAGAAGGGGCCAGGCTCTAAGACTTTTGGGAATACAAAGCATAAAGGAGCTAAAAGGTTCCCAGGGACTGCCGTTGGACCCAAAGGTTCACAGGGAGAATAAGAGATAATGCCACTGGACTCAAAGGGTCTCAGGTAAAACGGAGAGATAGGAACAAGGAAGATGACAAAAACCAGATGTATGGACCTTTTTGGCACCAGGGGTCTGAAGAATGCACTGAGTTCAGAGGTCGTCACACTAGATCACACACACACACACCACACTAAATGAAATATATGGTAACAGGATAATGTGTTGCACCTTTTCTATTGGTTAAGTGTCAGAGAAAGAGGAGGTGGACCATCTATACAGAGGGGTATTTAATGTCATGCAAAAGATTGTAAGAACGAGTATTCTGCTTGTCCTGTACCTGGGACCAGACTCCCTGCATATTTCAATAAACCTAACAACTGAGTGAAGAAAAGGACTCTGTGCATTTTCTTGAATCTACTTACTCACCTTTTTTTTTTTTTAAGTTACATCACTGTACTCTTTTGTGTTTTCTTCCTTCATTTTTCTTTTGCAAGTAAAAAATATATCCATTTTTAATCTATATGTACTCTGAAAACAAATTCCACCAGCCACTACTTCTGTCACTAAAATGCAGCCACGCCTAATCAAAGAAATCCACACGATCAAATCATGCTTGTTTGTAGGTGGATGATACACTTGAAATAGTCAGCCTGTAACCTTTGAATGCTAAACAAAATTGAAATATTTATGCACAGTGTTTTAGAGATAATGTACAATTCAATTTAAAAAATCAATTAAATAATTATTTTCTTTTCCTTTCATTTTTGCATTTCCGAGTCGTCCTGCGTATCACCTATGACCCTTAGAAGTACCCCTGGTTGAAAACCTCAAGGTCTGCACACCGGGGCTTAAATGCTGTGATAAAATGGTAGGGGAAAAACGCAGTCATACCATTTTTAAAGTCTTTGAAAATGCACAATTTCCCAGAATGCCTTAAACAGGTAAAGAGCTGATAGTTTAAGAGATCAGCTAACCTGAGACAGCTGTGTGTGATTTACTGTGAGAAGGCCGGTATAAAAGTCCTGAGTAAACAAGCCTGTGTGGCTGTGTGAGGGTGAGGACCTGTTTAGAGCCGAGTCCTGACAAAGAGACTGTATTACTGAGTCAGTGAACTTGAATCTATGTTTTTGCAACTTTATTGTTTGGATTTTGTCAGCAAGCAGTTCGCCAACTGAAGGTTAGAACAGGACTCTATAGATCTTAATTAGCTCTCCCACAAGGAGTTAGGTTTTGTTTTGTATGCTTTAACTTAAGTACCACACCTTGTAACAGGGTGATGTGTTAAATGTGTGGGCCGTCACTGGATAATGATGAGGCAGACACAGAACACGCAGGCGTGTAGATTCAATTAACACGATTATTTCATTATTTTCTCCCAATTTGGCATATCCAATTATTTTTAGGCTCAGCTCACCGTGTTGTGTCCATCAGCATTAGGAACCCACAAATATATGACAAAGTCGCCCAGACTTAATCAACCATATATCTAAAAATATATTTGCAGGCAAACATTCTAACCAAACCTGAAACCCCAATATGCTGTTGTACATTGATATCAACGGTCACAAATCATTGTCCTAGCCCTCTGTAATACGGTTTGTTAAAGTTTCAATGGGACTATATGTTTGTTTATTTTACTAGCCACAGTTTACTCTTTACAAAATATCACTATACCAGAAGGACAGCCATTGATGTCTCCTAATGAGACTGGTCAAGTTTTACCAATATAGACTAGTACTTCCTTACAATTCGTAGAATACCCATTTCGAGCTTAATTAGTCTAGGTGAGATATACAAACATAACCAGTGCTTTCTTACAGACTTTAATTAGACTGGTGTGCTATTAGGACATGGAGTTGAGTTATTAACGGGACTCATAATAAGCGCTTTAAAACTAAGTGTCTTAAGAGAACATTTTAACCAAGACCTCACCAATTCTAAAAAGTTATTTTAAGAGTTGGAATGACCAAGCAATACCATCAAGAAGATCAATCTTACCGTGAAATAACCCCTGGTTCTCGTTCCTCTGAAAGTCTTGTTCATTGCAGTCGGGGTTCATGTTTCTGAGAGGTTGTTTAATGTCTGCATCTGCAGCGTTCATGCATTCCCGCACTGCTTTCAACTCGCTCTCTGATATTTCCAATCTCAGCTTCAGACTTTCATTCTCTTTCTCCTTTCCAGCCATTTCCATTCGGAATTCAGTGAATTTGCCGCCGACAACTTTTGTGATTTGGCACAAGACGGTGTCTACAGCCGCTTTCACTGCGTGCTCGATGGTAGAGGCGAGCTCGTCTTGAAAGAACGACACGGAGACACTGACGTCCATCTTCACTGACTGTTAGCTTGGGACTCGAGTAGCAGAATCCTCTTTGAGTTTAATTTAATATTTATTTACTGTAGAATTAACAGTCATATAAAATCAGCACTTCTGGTGTGATAAAGAAAAAAACAAACAACTGACTCGTTTGACTTTTGCAAGGATTAAGTTTCACGCTCGACTCTGTCTGAGTTCTTAAATAACACAGAAAATTGACTGTGTTTCAGAACTCAACGCAGGTAATAAACGAACACAAAACATTAGGAAACATTTGAACCCAAAGCAATACTTTAAACAGCAAGTGGGTAAAATCAACAGCAGCTGCACTCGCCTCTCTCCACAACACAAACAAAGCAAACGTTTCAATTTCCTGCAACGAAACGATTGCGTCACTAGTAGTAGGCGTGCCTGGTTTTATTATTGGCTGCAGAAACTCTCTTAGATCCCATCTTGCGAGATTGATTGGCTGGCTTCCCAAGGGGGCGGGATCGCGTTGAGAAGAGGGAGGTTATGAAACTGGATCCCGGAGATCGCCATGTGGGATCCTCCTGTGTTGTGTTTTCCAATGCAATGTCATGCTGTGAATCCGAAATGGCGCCAGTCTCGTCTCTCTGTTTTGTGCTGCGTGAGCTCAATGAGCTTTGTATTCCAAAGCTGCTGCGAGTGTGCGGGTCGTTGTATTTAGTTTGATTTATTAATAAGGTAACCATATGGCTCCGTGTTCATCTGGACAGTTTGGGGGTAGTTTAGGCTTTTCAAGTCGCAACCCAGTGCATTCTGGTCCGTTTTTACCTGTCTCAGGTACCATTCTTACCTTTTAAGGGAAGCAGGGCTGCGCTTACCAGAATGCATTGGGTTGCGAGTTGAAAAGCGTGAACGATCCCAGACTGTCGTTCTGAACACGGAGCTATATGGCCACGTTGTTTATTAACGGATTGGACTGTTTGTTTTCTTTTTGTTTCATTTGAATGGTTTTAGTTAAAGTGGCGGTTTAGAGGTGAAACGGAAGTTTTGAGATCGATTACAGACTGCAGAGAGAGAGAGAGAGATGTAAACAAAACTGAATTTTAATGTTCACATTGATTTTGTAGTCGTACTACAGTACAGTACACCACATGTCAATTTCAAAACGGAATTTGAAAACTGAACTGCACAAAACAATAGGTTTTAATTGTAATTATATGTATATCTACAGGGCATCGTTCTGATGTGGTACGGCGTTCAACGTACATTTTAGATTTCAACAATTTTTTTTTTTTTCTTTTGGTACAGCTAAGGCCACATTTTTGCATCATATATATTAACATAATTTATATCTTTTTAACATCATGTAAATCAAAGAAACTTCAAAACACAGAAGTCTACCATAAGCCGTAATAGTCATAGTATTTCATGTTAGATTTCAAAATGTCACATTTTTCAATTTGTCAGTTTTTCATTAAGTAGGGCTATATGGAAAACTACAAAGTGGTATTGTAATTCAATATGTCAAAGGAACATTATTCAGCAGGTTTCATTAGACTTTAGGAAGCAAAATGTGTTAATTCTATAGGGTGATACAGAACTTGGCCATAGCTGTATGGTTGGCTGGGGCTATTCATAAGAACATAAGAAAGTTTAAAAACGAGAGGAGGCCATTCAGCCCATCTTGCTCGTTTGGTTGTTAGTAGCTTATTGATCCCAGAACCTCATCAAGCAGCTTCTTGAAGGATCCCAGGGTGTCAGCTTCAACAACATTACTGGGGAGTTGGTTCCAGACCCTCACAATTCTCTGTGTAATTGCATGTTTATCTTAATCCACAAACCTTACAGGCTGCAGTGTTAAACTGCAGTTTAAAGAGACAGGGTGGTCCACCTGTCACACACAAACAATGCCGTACTGTATTATCTACAGACAAGCTGGCTTTTGCTCTTATTTTGGGGCTTGATTTGATCTCATCGGCAGGGGTGTTGATTGATGGGGAAGAATCTTAACTCTATTCAGCAGAAAGAGAAATCTTCCTTTCACCCAGGTTTCGAACGTGTAAATAGTTGAATTGTATGAAACGGTACATGTTACATGCACAACCACGGTGTTTATAATACTGCATTGTTTCCCTTGATTGCTTAATTGCTGCTGGTTAATTGCCCTAATTAGCAGCCCAGACCTACTTGATGTATGTTTGTTTTCTTGGATTTATTATTATGGTTTTGTTTTCTATTTGATTTGGGGGAGGATTAATCATTGAGCCGTCTACTTCAGAATTGGTATTGGAATTAAACATTATTGGGCAGTATATCACTCTGCTGTTTGTTTGTCCCCACATACCTTGGCTGACTCTATACAGAGTTTAGATGGTGTTGGTAATGTAGTCTATTCTGACTCTACCTGGCACCCCAATAATTGAGTGTGTTACAAGGTAACAGTGACACAAAATCATTTATATTTATTTATTATTATTATTATTATTATTATTATTATTATTATTATTATTATTATTAGTAGTAGTAGTCTATTTAGCAGACACCTTTATCCAAGGCGACTTACAGAGACTAGGGTGTGTGAACTATGCATCAGCTGCAGAGTCACTTACAACTACGTCTCACCCGAAAGACGGAGCACAAGGAGGTTAAGTGACTTGCTCAGGGTCACACAATGAGCCAGTGGCTGAGGTGGGATTTGAACCCCAGTTACAAGCCCTTTTCTTTAACCACTGGACCACACAGCCTCCTCATTTACATGATAATTGATAGCAACTGATGTTCAAAGAATGCCAAAGCAAAGGCTCTATCAGTTTTAAATAAGGTACCCCTAACTTCAAAACACAGACGTGCTTTAAGCATAATTATAACATGCAGCAGGTAGAACATTATCAATGGGATAACATTATTCTGTATTTCAAAATACAATATGGTGCAGACACTAAATTTATTTTGCACTTCCAAGTTACAGATAAATAAATAAAGCAGAGGTAATCACCCTTATAAACATATACAAATGTGTTACTTATTGTGAGTAGTTATTATTTATTGATGTATTGTTTGACAAGGAAGGAGTTAAAAACCTTCCCTACTAGAAAATACTCCTGTAGAATGTGGCTGTCTTCACACTGGCTGACTGATTGCCAGTTTGAGGACGGCCGCATCAATATAAAAACCAGCA
Organism: Acipenser ruthenus; assembly: GCF_902713425.1. Taxonomy (NCBI): domain Eukaryota; kingdom Metazoa; phylum Chordata; class Actinopteri; order Acipenseriformes; family Acipenseridae; genus Acipenser; species Acipenser ruthenus. The sequence goes on from NC_081245.1 coordinate 775,108, forward strand.
GCTTTGTCTGATCGAGGAAAGAGTGTTCTGGGAGAAAGAACTGGGATGAGACGGAGCTGAGAATCAAAAACTAAAGCAAACAGTTGCTACTTGTGCTGAAATAGTTCAGCACGATACTTGTTGCAGGTCTGTGTTTGATTTTGTCTTTGTCTGATTTGGCCATCGTGCCATTTATTTTGAGTGTTTTGTTTTGTTAAAACCTTTTGTTTATTTATCATTAAAACGTGTCGCAGCGCTTTCATACACCAGTCCTTTGTGCATGCGTGCGTGCGTATGTCTGTCTGTGTGTGTGTGTGTGTCTATTCTCTTCCGGCTCTGACGTCAACACAAACCTGACACACTTATATTGATATTAAATGCAGTACAAGTGTTGATTACAATAAAAAATTGCATGGAAACGGTGCTTTAATGAAAAAAAAAACAGACAATTTCTTAAATATTAGCATTTTATTTTATGTAAACTAATTCAGTCAACCTTTTGCACTCATCTAATGTTCTAGAAACGTGCCCAGAAAACAACACGAATGCCAAGCAAACATGAGCAAACAGACTAAATCAAGTGTGGTGCAGCAGAACGCAGCAGACAGGAAATGGAAAGGAGTTTAAAAAGAACAAATAAACCGCTGTAGCCTAACTTATCATTCATGTATTACTGTAGAGCAACGAGACAAACAGAAGCACGCATATGGAACCTGCCAGGCTCCAACATGGACTGGCAAACATTTACACCTGGAGAATCCCCATTACCCATAACTGTATATACACCACTGGGATTGTTTCTATTTGTAACTTATATAAGTTCAGGCAGCAAGGCAATGAAACACATCCTCCTCCATCCTAACCTATCTTCAGAAGCTCTCTCCCTGTTGCCAGACTTCATGTGTGTCAGGCTTCCACAGTGCGATCATCAACCATTTTAAGCCCCCCCCCCCCCCCCCCCCAAAAAAAATATAATTTTTCATCTGAATGCATGCAATCAACATTGATTTAAATATAAAAATACATTTCAACACCACACTCGATTCAGCTCCTTGTTATATTTATTAATCTGGGTAATTAGAGTTTCTCTTGCAGCATTTTAATAAGAAGACTGCAGGAAGGGAACAGTGCAACACAGCCTTTCCTACATTTAAAAAGGAGGGTATATTGTGCGCAAGGTTTATTCCAATAAGTTTTTTCTCTGTTTATTTTCGATTCGTGACTTACAAGGAAAACACAACATATGAAGGGAATAGTTCAGTTTTTTGAGGAATTCTTTAAAATTATTTTTGTAAGGCACAATATGGAGATGATTTGTCCAGTGAGAGTTACACTACTACCCCAGGTGTGATCTAAAATAAAACACTTAAAACACAATTAACTACTTGGATAACAATTCTGAACAGGGTATGCACCTGCGTCATTCATTCTCAGGTTACTGATAAGTCAGTTTTTCGATTGTGATTGTGAAACTGCATATTGGGGGCATTTTATTGCAATCAGAGCCTGTCAACAACACAATTGTGTTTCAGGTATGAAAATCAGTATTGACCAAAGCTTAGCATGGACTTGAAAGAGCTGGAGACTTGGCCATTAGTGGTGAGTTACATATAATAATCCTAATGTTCAAACTGAGAGACTCAGCAATGCAGGAGACGAAAGTGGACTCTTGCAGATGCAAATACAATCTATTTCATAGATTACTAATGTGACGTAAAAAAATCAGAATGATTCAGATGGTCCAAACAAGAGGGAGTAGTTCATACTTTCCATCTGTGAGTAAACGTTTTTGATCTGAAGTGATTAGGAATACCTATTTATCAAGCAAGTTTATTCTTTTGTTTGCAGTAAATACTTCTGTATTTTATTCACATTTACTCCTGGTGTTTAGGTGTCCTCAAGTGGCTGAAATTCTGTGGATTCTCTTGTGTTCTTCAAGACCCAGCAACTGACTCAACTTACTCCCTCATTCAGTGGAGGGATAGGGCTTCACTCTCGTGTGAATTGCATGGTGTCTTTTAAGGTTTGATAACTGATGGAAACTCTTCAGTCATTCACTACATTGATAAGATTTTTCTTTTTTGTGAGTCCGCTGGTGGATTTTCAAGGAACCTGAATATGTAAAACTCTTCCAACATTCAGCACAGTGATAAGGTTTTTCTCTTGTATGACTGCTCTGGTGTCTTTTAACGTTTGATAAACGGCTGAATCTCTTCCCACACTCAGTACAGTGATAAGGTTTCTCTCCTGTGTGACTGCGCTGGTGTGATTGAAGACTTTCTAATCGTGTGAAACTCTTCCCACAATCAATGCAGTGATGAGGTTTCTCTCCTGTGTGAACACGCTGGTGGATTTTAAGATTTTGTAACTGCGTGAAACTCCTCCCACACTCAATACAGTGATGAGGTTTCTCTCCTGTGTGAACACGCTGGTGGATTTTAAGCTGTGATAAACGACTGAATCTCTTCCCACAATCAGCACAGGGAAATGGAGTCCCTCCTATGAGATTCCCTTTAGTAGCTAGAGAAAAAAAAAGATAAGAGACCAAGGTTATTGTACAGCATTCTTACACATTCACTCTTCTGCAGGGCTTCACCTCATAACCATGACTAGAGCCCCGTGAAATTTTTATTTTTTTATAATTTTTCATTTTATTTTTTACTTTCATTTTATTACAGATACACATTAATAAAACAACTCAAATGGATGTATATCAATAATAGTCTAGTATACATCATGTTTTAATCAACTGCCTACTTACAGTAAATACTGCCCATGCACTATATAAAAATACAATAAGATAAAATAATAATAATAATAATTTATTTCGTAGCAGACGCCCTTACCAAGGGTCGACTTACAATTGTTACAAAATATCACATTACTTTTACATACAATTACCCATTTATACAGTTGGTTTTTTTTACTGGAGCAATCTAGGTAAAGTACCTTGCTCAAGGGTATAGCAGCAGTGTCCCCCACCTGGGATTGAACCCACAACCCTCCGGTCAAGAGTCCAGAGCTCTAACCACTACTCCACACTGCTGCCCCAGTACATACATACATATATATATATATATATATATATATATATATATATATATATATATATATATATATATATATATATATATATATATATATATATATATATATATATATTACACACACACAAACACTGCCCTACTATTGTGGGGCTGTCATAATAATTGCACATATAGCAATCTACCCATTACAAAAAACTATAGGACCTGTATTTCAATCCCATTGCACTGAAGCAGGGCTCCAGTATACAAGCTTGGGGTTTCTCAGTATTTAAACACTCAGCAACGCAGATTCATTCATTCAAATCCATTCAAAACCAAAACAGCATTTGCTCCAGTGCAAAGCTTGCACCCCTTGAAATAAAACAAAGAATTAGCATATTAATACAAAATACTGCACAAGCAAACAAGTCATATTTTCCCCCAAAGCAACAAACAGCTAATGATGCTTAACAGTGGTATCTTTGGACTCCTATTCCAGCCAATAGTTGCACATTTTGTCACCGTCCACGGCATACATCCCCTCACGCTCAAATTCCTTGCAGTGTTGTTTAACTGTTATGGTGACGGCTGAGCCTTGACAACTACGATTGCAAGTATTTGCCTCTCAATTTAAAAATGTCACTCTATATTTGTTTTATAATGAATGTTATTTCTTTTTATATTTGCATTTCGTTTTATATGTTACATATAAAAAACACGGGGCTCAACCATGACCAACTCCTAGAGTGAACTCTGATGAGAATACAGTCAAACCTGCTTAATATCACTCCTGTTAATACCAGCCTCCTTTTATTACCATCACATTGCGATTACCTCTAAATCCCAGTTCACATTCAGGAGGACAATCATCACACAGACTGGATCCCACCGTGTTGTTCTCCTCAAGTGTACAGACATTATTTTCAGTAGGAACTTCCTCTGCGATGGGGACACATTCCTGTTCTAAGAATTCCTCTTTAATAGGAACACATTCCAGTCGAGGGACCTCTTCATCTTTAACACATGTCAGCTCTGTAACCTGCTTTAGACTTGCACACCACTCCTGGTCAAAGGACTCCTCTTGTGTGTAAACTGATTCTATCCTTGGACCCTCCTGTGCTTCAGATTTAGGTATAGCACGGTTCTCTTTGGGATCTGTGTGAAAGAATTGTACAAAATTATAACACTTACAGTGACAATGACAGACTGAAAGTCTTGTCTCATTTTCTTCAGTGAGAACAGATCAGCCTCACTCAAAGGAAGTTTCTGAGATGGAAGCAGCTCATATCAGCCCAGAGCTTCCTGTTCGATGGGTTGTTTCTGCAGACAGGACTGTTGAGATCAAGGAGGAAGTGACTGAGCTGGGGTGTGACCAGGCCAATGAGCGGATCCTGCAGGAGGAAACCCCACCTTCTAGTATCACTGAGAGAGGTGAGTGAAACTGGAATGCAGATCTATAGAGGGGGTCTTTATTGAAAGAGGGGAAGAAAGCCTGTGGAATACACTGCATTAGGGAGTCATTAATTAGTCTGATGTCACAGTGTGACCCTAAAACCCGTCTTCCCTTGCACAAGGTACGAGCACCTTTTTTTGAGTGAAAGGTATCTGCGGGAGAGATGGATGGCTCTTTGCTAGAAACAGCTTCATTTATCTGAAGTCTTCCCACTGATGATGGGAATGAGAATGCAGAGATGGGAGCCCAGCTAACAAGATTGAAGTGTTTTTCAGGTATCAGGCTTTGAAAGACTGTCACCCACACCTGTGGTGGCTTTGACAGACTCACTGAGAGCAGAAACTGACCCAAGACTGTCACAGCTACTGGAAGCAGGCTGATCTTTGGGATACAAATTGAACATTTGTGAAACTGCAACAAATATTGTAATGACTGTAATGTGTTTTAAAGAATATAAAACCAGTAGAAAATATTATTAGCAGATCTGTGTGATGAAGTTCATTGCATTGAAGGTCAGGTGACCTGCTGAACATTCCAGTCTTGTCTTGTAGGGGCCCTGATGCTCCAAAAGTTCATTGCTCGTCTTGTTGATCTTGTTGCTGTGAGCAGTGCTGAAATAAAACTCCTTCATTGCACTAATGGAGTACTTTATCAGACACTACAAGCAGACCACTACTACTCTAGCACATGCTAAAAGGCATGTAGTATGCAGAAAGGCTGAAATAAATGAACAAAGAAGACTACGTGGCGATCTGATTCAAACATTCAAAATCCTAAAAGACAATGTCGACCCAGGGGACTTTTTCGACCTGAAAAAAGAAACAAGGACCAGGGGTCTCGAATGGAGATTAGATAAAGGGGCATTCAGAACAGAAAATAGGAGGCACTTTTTTACACAGAGAATTGTGAGGGTCTGGAACCAACTCCCCAGTAATGTTGTTGAAGCCGACACCCTGGGATCCGTCAAGAAACTGCTTGATGAGATTCCGGGATCAATAAGCTACTAACAACCAAACGAGCAAGATGGGTCGAATGGCCTCCTCTCGTTTGTAAACTTTCTTATATTCTTATGTTCTTAAACCATCCAAAATTGTGCCAAATGCACCACTTAAATCCCTACCACCTTGTAAGCTGCATACCTCAAAACTAATTGAAAACCCTGGTGATGTTTTGTTCTTTCAATAAATATTTTTAGTAATTTAGAGAGAAGTGCTTTTATTTTAATCTTAATTAGCATTAGTAGTGTAATTTACCCCAGAAAATGACGTGTGGAATACATACAGACAGCCGAAATGACTCAACTATCACCCAGAGGCATGGCCATGGTCAACACATTAACTACGTGGACCTCTCTTCGGTACCATGTTTTTGCTCATCACTGACGCTCATTCAAAATGGATTGACGTCTACGAAGTGATGACACCTACATCATCTGCAACCATTGAGAAGCTGAGGCAGTCCTTTGGTATAGAAGGTCTACCTGAAATGATTGTCCACCTGGAATAAAAGGTGTTGATTTTCTTTCACCTCACTGATGATGTGTTATTCACGTTATCTGATTCAGATTAATTGTTTGTTACCTGAAGATTATTCAGGCTTCTTAAAAATGGGGAGAGGGCAGGCTTTGACATTTTCAAAGCAAACCAAAAATATTACCTTCCTGAAATGTTGCACAGATGAAGCACAGACCTTGAACTTCTCTTGGTAAAAATATATATTTTTTATATATATATTTTTGGGGGGGGGGGGGGGGTCACCCAAGGTCAAAGGTCAAAACTTTGCTATAGCGTAACTTCCTTTTGTTTCCTTTCAAATGTATTTTTTGAATTTGCCATGCAATTTCCAATAAAATGACTCCTCCCACAAACTGTTTTTGAGCAATAGGTTGGTTAACACTAAGCACATTTTGACCCCTTGACCTGATCAGTCTAAAAATTTCAATTTGAGCTTGTTTGCCTGAAATAACCCTAAGAACCAAGTTTGGTGTAAATCAGAGACGGTGGGGTTTAAAATCCAACTTTTGGGGTGTGATTTGTCATGGAAAGACCCTAGTACTTTCTTATAGTTTGTAGAATATCCATTTAAATCTTAATTAGGCTAGGTGGGTTTTACAAACACAGACCAGTGCTTTAAACTGTGGGAAATCAATAGACTGGTGTGCTATTAGGACTGTAGAGTTGAGTTATTAACGGGACTCATAATAAGCGCTTTAAAAGTGTCTGAAGAGAAATTCTAACCAAGACCTCACCAATAAAACTGACTAAGAAGTTATTTAAAGACTTGGAACGACCAAGCAACACCATAAAAAATAAAACAAATCAATCTTACCTTGAAATAACCCCTGGTTCTCGTTCCTCTGAAAGTCTTGTTCATTGCAGTCGGGGTTCATGTTTCTGAGAGGTTGTTTAATGTCTGCATCTGCAGCGTTCATGCATTCTCGCACTGCTTTCAACTCGCTCTCTGATATTTCCAACCTCAGCTTCAGACTTTCATTCTCTTTCTCCTTTCCAGCCATTTCCATTCGGAATTCAGTGAATTTGCCGCCGACAACTTTTGTGATTTGGCACAAGACGGTGTCTACAGCCGCTTTCACTGCGTGCTCGATGGTAGAGGCGAGCTCGTCTTGAAAGAACGACACGGAGACGCTGACGTCCATCTTCACTGGTTTCAGTTTGACACTCCTCTTTTGCTTTTAATTTATTTTTATTACTGGAGAATTTTCATTCATATAAAATCAGCACTTCTGGTGTGATAAAGAAAAAAAACAAACTGACCCGTTTGACTTTGCAAGGAGTAATTTTTGTCTTTTATCATCATTAAGGATACAATTTTGGCAGTGATTTTTTGTACATTTCACGTGCGAAAAACAACAAGAATTCAAGGAAAGGTCACGAAAAGGCCACCAAATAATGTAGGTTTAGGTACATAAACACACAAGAGCTTTTAAATAGCACGCAAAATGTTGTGTTTTGTTTAGCAATATTTAGTTGAGTATTTATATTCAACGGACTACTTGGGTGCACTACACTGTATGAAAAAAAAAGTTTCAAGAAATACAATTATTAATTCATATTTTCTAAAGATGCAAGCCCGCTGTTTTTGTTAAGAAAATAATACATAACACGTGCTGTATGTATGTGAAGATCACAACCGAGAGTTTACAGTACCACATACCAAAATGTGTATTTATATTAATTAAACTATTTTCACGATTTCCGTGACCTCTGTGACAAAATCGTGTCCTTAATAAAACTTACAGCGCGTTTGTTTTCCATGACAAGTTAAACATCTCTCTTAGTTCTTAAATACAGCAGAAAGAGCCTCTTTGTTTCAGAACTCAAAGCAGATAATAAATGAACAACAAAAACAAAATCATTTAACCCAACCCTAAATGCTGTAAAATCTGCAGCGACTCCAACCATCTCTCTCTAAGCATAAACAAAGCAAGCGCTGCTACTTCCTGTAATGAAATGGAAGCGTCACTAATAGTGGGCGTGGCTGGTTGGAACCGTCGCGTATTATTGGCTGCAGAGACGCCCTAAACCCAGCTTGCGAGGCTGATTGGCTGGCCTCCCTGTCGAATGCGTTGTGATTTTGCATGCAGTGTCCTCGGTTGATCTGAAATGGCGCTAGTTTCGTCTGTCTGCTTTTGCTCAAGAGTTTTGTATTTCAAAGCTGCTGCGAATATTTTGTTTTATTTATTATAATGCGTTGGACTGTTTGTTTATGTATGTATGTATGTATGTTTTAGTCAGAGAGAGAGAGAGAGAGAGAGAGAGAGAGAGAGAGAGAGAGAGAGAGAGAGAGAGAGACTTCCTTCTTCAATGTAAAAAATACTCGGAAAATAGACAAACTTATTTTAAAAAATTTGCAAATTCCCTCCCAAACTTCCCAAACATGACCAACCCTGAAAAAGTCCCAATCCTCCTGGGAGAGGAGAGAAGCACAGCCCAACTAGCAGCCCAGTATGTGTGTGCGTGTCACAGACTGAGGGACACACAATGAGAGCTCTGCACAGAGACACACACACACTTATGTATATACAGTATGTATGTTGTTGTGTATGTAGGCATGTATGTATTATGTAAATGCTTATTGTCCTGATACATGTTTATTGTTAGTAGTGATATGTTTTTTTTTTTTTTTTTTTTTTTTTTTACTGTACTTTATAAATCAGTTTGTTTATATATATGTATTCATGATGCATTGTATATATACATGTCTGTATTGTATAATTGCTTTGGCAACACCTGCTACTGTATGTCATGCCAATAAAGCACCATTGAATTGAATTGAATTGAGAGGGGAGAGAGAGAGAGAGAGAGAGAGAGAGAGAGAGAGAGAGAGAGAGAGAGAGAGAGAGAGAGAGAGAGGTGAACACAGTTTATCGTAATTTAATTCCATTGGCTTTTTCAGTCACACTACATCGCGACATATCGATTTCAAAACTGAATTTAACTGACCCGCTCAAAACGAGGTTTCGATTTGAATCTACAGCCTAGGAGAGCACGTTGATACCAGTCAGACGTTTTTTTGATATTGAACATTCGCATTGCCAATGTATGTATTATAGTTGAATAAGTAACAGTGTATTTAAGGGGTTAAATCACATTGGGCTGCTAATTTCTCTTTGGATATTTCTAGAGGGGCAGTTTCTAAACAATATTCCTTTGTTTTTTACTCAGCCCAACACTGATTTCAAGGTGCAAAAAAACATGTCAAAAATGGCACAGATAGCGAGTTGGCATGTTATCTAATTAATGCAAACGGAATCAGTAACCAGTGTATTTCAGGGGTTAAATCACATTTTCTAAAAGCGCTTGTTAGACATTACTCCTGGCCAGTCACCACTGGTATGTTTTTGGCAGCGTCGAGGGTTAAAGTGGTGTAACCTCTTTGATAAAAAACCATCACTGGGCTTTTCGATTTCTTGCATGAACCATGAAAGCAATTGGAAAAATTGGATCATCTTCCAAAAATGTATTCCTCATTACGAAAAGTGAAACACAGAACTCTACAAGACTGAACGTTGTGTCACAGGAAATCAGTTGTGGTAGGTCTTCATTTCCTGCTGTTCCTGTGTTTATTTTTAGTTTACCTCATCTTGTTTAACTCATAAATAAGAATATAAGAAGACCATAAGAAAGTTTACAAACGAGAGGAGGTCATTCAGCCCATCTTGCTCGTTTGGTTGTTAGTAGCTTATTGATCCCAGAATCTCATCAAGCAGCTTCTTGAAGGATCCCAGGGTGTCAGCTTCAACAACATTACTGGGGAGTTGGTACCAGACCCTCACAATTCTCTGTGTAAAAAAAGTGCCTCCTATTTTGTGTTCTGAATGCCCCTTTATCTAATCTCCATTTGTGACCCCTGGTCCTTGTTTCTTTTTTCAGGTCAAAAAAGTCCCCTGGGTTGACATTGTCTATACCTTTTAGGATTTTGAATGTTATTATTATTATTATTATTTATTTCTTAGCAGACGCCCTTATCCAGGGCGACTTACAATTGTTACAAGATATCACATTATTTTTCCATACAATTACATTATTTTTTACACATTATTTTTTATATACAATTACCCATTTACACAGTTGGGTTTTTGCTGGAGCAATCTAGGTAAAGTACCTTGCTCAAGGGTACAGCAGCAGTGTCCCCCACCTGGGATTGAACCCACAACCCTCCGGTCAAGAGTCCAGAGCCCTAACCACTATGCCACACTGCTGCCCTATGTTTGAATCAGATCGCGTGTAGTCTTCTTTGTTCAAGACTGAATAGATTCAATTCTTTTAGCCTGTCTGCATACAATATGCCTTTTAAACCCGGGATAATTCTGATTGCTCTTCTTTCTATATATATAGAAACATATATATTTTGAACATCTCTTGAGTGGTTTGTTGGCCATTGTTAAATTCCCTTGAAAGAGTGGGGTGTGAATGTAAGTTTGGCAGGGATGGGGGTAAATCTATCCCTGCCAACTATCACAGGTGTGGCCATTCCCTGATTAAGTAACTGAGTGCCGACTGGGGAATGGCCACATGTACATAAAGGGAGAGAAAATCCCTTTGTTTGGAGCAGCTTGGAAGGCATGCACATGAAGGCACTGTGCAGCAGTCTGACAGTGGATGTTTTATTTTATGTTATTTTGGCCCCTGTGCAGTGTTTGTGCCTGATTTTGTTCTGTTAATAAACCTGTACATTAACGCTTCCCTGCAGCTTTCCAGCCTCTGAGTCTCATTTCTGATGCTATCCTGCTTCAATATCTACATTTCAACATGATAAATAAGAGAAGAGCATGTCCCATTGGGATGAGACTCCAGAAGGATCTTGTTTGGCACAGTTTATTATTAATAATCTCATAATCTGGGGGTGGGTTGAGGCTGTGTGTAGATCTGTCTGGTAGAGGGCGCTCTTGCGCTGTGATTGGCTGATCCCAAACAATGCACACCTTCAATATACTTCTTCTTCTTCTGAAAAACAAATGAGAGAGGGTGACACAGACACACACACACACAGGGTCGATTGCAGCATGCCAAAGTTAGTCCACTTGCTACGTCTAAGTAGCAGATTAAGCAGGTTTAGTCCACTTGCTTAGACTAAGGTTAGTACACTTGTTAATCCCAATTGCAGCGTACCAGAAGATAATCACCACAGGTGGATCATCCGCTAAATCAGACTAAACGAGATCCTGATTGCAGTGTACCAACTCGGACAGGAGATTATCCTGTTCAGATGAATTGGCAAACACTGATGCAGCAGCAAAGGTCATTCAAAATGATCTAGACAGCATTCAGAACAGGGCAGACACATGGCAAATGACATTTAATAGAGAAAAGTGTAAGGTACTGCACACAGGCAATAAAAATGTGCATTAAAAATATCATATGGGAGATACTGAAACTGAAGAAGGAATCTATGATTAGGAGTTTATGTTGACTCAGAAATGTCCTCATTTAGACAATGTGGGGAAGCTATGGAAAAAGGCTAAGAAGATGCTCGGATATATTGTGAGAAGTGTTGAATTTAAATCAAGGGAAGTAATGTGAAAACTTTACAATGCACTAGTAAGACCTCATCTAGAATATTGTGTTCAGTTCCAGTCACCTCGTTACAAAAAGGATATTGCTGCTCTAGAAAGAGTGCAAAGAAGAGCAACCAGAATTATTCTGGATTTAAAAGGCATGTCGTATGCAGACAGGCTAAAACAATTGAATCTATTCAGTCTTGAACAAAGAAGACTACACAGCGATCTGATTAAAAAATTCATAATCCTATAATGTATAGACAAAATGTTGACCCCGGGGACTTTTTCGACCTGAAAAAAGAAACAAGGACCAGGGGTCTCGAATGGAGATTAGATAAAGGGGCATTCAGAACAGAAAATAGGAGACACTTTTTTACACAGAGAATTGTGAGGGTCTGGAACCAACTCCCCAGTAATGTTGTTGAAGCTGACACCCTGGGATCCTTCAAGAAGCTGCTTGATGAGATTCTGGGATCAATAAGCTACTAACAACCAAACGAGCAAGATGGGCCGAATGGCCTCCTCTCGTTTGTAAACTTTCTTATGTTCTTATAAGACGAACTTTGTACGCTTGCTCATCCTACGTTTGTACAGCACATTTTAACACAAAGACGCAGCCATTATTCTCTAAAAACTAGTGAAGTGAAAAGTGAAGCCTTTTGAACATTTGGTTCAGTAAGGTTTGCTAGCCAAGTCACAGAACTATCCTTAATAAAACTGACAACTGCACGATGTAATGATATAATATACCTTAATATAGTGTTGGTCCACGGGCAGCAGTGTGGAGTAGTGGTTAGGGCTCTGGACTCTGGACCGGAGGGTTGTGGGTTCAATCCCCAGAGGGGGACACTGCTGTTGTACCCTTGAGCAAGGTACTTTACCTAGATTGCTCCAGTAAAAACCCAACTGTATAAATGGGTAATTGTATGTAAAATAATTTGAAATAATGTATAATGTGATATCTTGTAACAATTGTAAGTCGCCCTGGATAAGGGCGTCTGCTAAGAAATAAATAATAATAATAATACACTACATTAAGCAATTATTCATTTTCTGAGATAGACAGCGAATGTATACAGTAGATTAAACTACTAGAGCAATGAGGCACCCTATTTGTCTAATTCATTATGGTTGAGGAACAAAGTGTTCTGAAGAGAGTGGTTTCGTTTTTTTCATTAAAAATTTGAATAAAGTGCTGCACAATAAGAGACTGTATTTAAACAATAAAAAAGCATGCAAGTTTGATGTATTCAATTTAACCTGAAAATGTGCATTAAATATAAACACATGGCTACAATTATATTATGAATATAGGTGTACTTTTACTTAAATGTGTTTGCCCGAATCACGCCTAATGTAATAAAAAAACCGCTTTTATCATTTTATCATTAATATATTTATTGTTTGTTTTTTCATACCTTTTCATATTTCTGACTTGTTTGCCGGTTCAATATCTTCAGTGTCGTTTTTTTAATCACAGTGACGATGTACAGCAAAATGTTTGTCTTTACACTTTAAATTGTGAATTTCCATCTGCATTTGTATGGGTTAGTCCTCCTTATCGGTCTAACTTGTTCAGGTCATCTAAACCAGTTTTCAGGATTAGCTGTTTGGTACGCTGCAATCAGGACTAACTTAATACAGATCTGCAGGATTTGCTAGACCGCATTTTAGTCCACTTGATCTGGACTAAGTCACTGGTACTCTGCAATCGACCCTCACTCTCACTCACTGAAACATGATAATGAACAACAACATCAACAAAGATCTCAACATTGCTCTAAAGTTCTTCCCTCTCCTCTTCTCCCCTCTCCCCCTCTCTCCTCTCCTCTCTCGCTCTCTGTACCTGGCTCACTCTCCTCGTTCAGTAGATTCATGATGTAATCGCTCACTTCCTTCTCCTGAGCGTTCTGTTTTTTCTCCTGATCAGCAAGCTGCTTCGCTCTTCCCCTCCTGCAGAGAAAACAGCAACCTCTCCATCCGTCTCTCTATCTATCCATCCATCTCTCAACATATCCACCTGTCACAGACAAACCACACTCTCTCTCTCTCTCTCTCCCCTCTCTCCCTCTTTCTCTCCCTCTCTCTCTCCCCTTTCCCCTCTCACCTGATCTTGATCAGTATGAAGATGACCAGCAGTAGCAGCAGGACAGAGCCGCCCACGATGGAGCAGTTAATGATCTGCTGAGTGGCTGAAAAGAGAGACTGTGAGAGGAGAGAGGAGAGAGGAGGAGGAGGGGGGAGGGGGGTGTATTCACTCTTGGTCTCCCCTCTAAAGCAGGGAGCCTCAGTGATGCAGGAGGAGGGGGTAGTGTACTCACAGTTAGGCTCTCCTTTAAATCAGGCGGCCTCAGTGATGCAGGGGGAGGGGAGGGGGTAGTGTACTCACAGTTAGGCTCTCCTCTGAAGCAGGGGGCATCAGTGATGCAGGGGGAGGGGAGGGGGAGGGGGTAGTGTACTCACAGTCAGGCTCTCCTCTGAAGCAGGGGGCCTCAGTGATGTGGGGGGGGAGAGGGGGAGGGGGGAGTGTACTCACAGTCAGGCTCTCCTCTGAAGCAGGGGGCATCAGTGATGCAGCAATGCAGGGCTTTGCACTGGTCCTTGTCCACCTTCACCCCCGGACCAGTGCAGGGCACCGAAGTGGAGCGAAGAGGATACCAACACTCTGAGAGGGGGGAGGGGGGAGGGGGGGGGGCACGAAATATCTGTCAGAATACCTGCTGTCATGGAAGACACTGAAGACATCGCTTCTGAACTCTTTGCGCCCATGACAACTGATGAATGGTTACAAAACGAAGCCGCATCAATTCATAAAAGCAACTGTCCCGAAACTGAAGAAAAAGTTGACTCATCGCGCTGAGTTAAAAAAAAATTTAACATTGAGCCTGGAAACGGGGCGGGGTTCTTACTGTACATGGCTGGAGGCTATGTGGTCCAGTGGTTAAAGAAAAGGGCTTAAGAACATAAGAACATAAGAAAGTTTACAAACGAGAGGAGGTCATTCAGCCCATTTTGCTCGTTTGGTTGTTAGTAGCTTATTGATCCCATAATCTCATCAAGCAGCTTCTTGAAGGATCCCAGGGTGTCAGCTTCAACAACATTAGTGGGGAGTTGGTTCCAGACCCTCACAATTCTCTGTGTAAAAAAGTGCCTCCTATTTTCTGTTCTGAATGCCCCTTCATCTAATCTCCATTTGTGACCCCTGGTCCTTGTTTCTTTTTTCAGGTCAAAAAAGTCCCCGCGGTCGACATTGTCTATACGTTTTAGGATTTTGAATGTTTGAATCAGATCGCCGCGTAGTCTTCTTTGTTCAAGACTGAATAGATTCAATTCTTTTAGCCTGTCTGCATACAACATGCCTTTTAAACCCAGGATAATTCTGGTTGCTCTTCTTTGCACTCTTTCTAGAGCAGCAATATCCTTTTTGTAACGAGGTGACCAGAACTGAACACAATATTCTAGGTGAGGTCTTACTAATGCATTGTAAAGTTTTAACATTACTTCCCTTGATTTAAATGCAACACTTCTCACAATATATCTGAGCATCTTGTTGGCCTTTTTTATAGCTTCCCCACATTGTCTAGATGAAGACATTTCTGGCTTATAACCAGTAGGTCCCCAGTTCAAATCCTAGCTCACTCACTGACTTGTGTCACTTAACCTCCTTGTGCTCCGTCTTTCAGGTGAGACGTTGTTGTAAGCGAGTCTGCAGCTGATGCATAGTTCACACACCCTAGTCTCTGTAAGTCCACACTGGGGCAGCAGTGTGGAGTAGTGGTTAGGGCTCTGGACTCTTGACCGGAGGGTTGTGGGTTCAATCCCTGGTGGGGGGACACTGCTGTTGTACCCTTGAGCAAGGTACTTTACCTAGATTGCTCCAGTAAAAACCCAACTGTATAAATGGGTAATTAATTGTATGTGAAATAATGTGATATCTTGTAACAATTGTAAGTTGCCCTGGATAAGGGCGTCTGCTAAGAAATAAATAATAATAATAATAATATAAAGGTGAGTTTGGTGGGTTTTTCCAACAGTGTTATGTTACTTTCACCTATTTGTATTATATGTATAATCTTCATCATCTTTACAGCTTCAGAACCGACTGTTCCAGGAGCTCTTTGGTGATTAAAAAAAAATGGTTCTGGGCTGGAAGGGGTTAATAACAATGCGTTATTAATCGGTTCTCATTGCTAAAATATTCTCCTCACGTGTGTGTAACTTTCTACGCTGCTTTTTAATGCAATTCATTACAATAGGAAGCACTTTTTTTACACAGAGAATTGTGAGGGTCTGGAACCAACTCCCCAGTAATGTTATTGAAGCCGACACCCTGGGATCCTTCAAGAAGCTGCTTGATGAGATTCTGGGATCAATAAGCTACTAACAACCAAATGAGCAAGATGGGCTGAATGGAGCCTCCTCTTGTTTGGAAACTTTCTTATATTCTTATCTTCCCATTCCGGGCCGTACTGTCTTGTTCCAGCTTTTACCCCATCCCCCTGGAAACCACCTGTGCCCAGCAGCTTCACTGGAGAAGAACTTCTAGAAAATCCGCCTGCCTTTTATCATCATCCCAACAATGCAAAACAAAGCACCTTAAACTCCTGCGCTGTTTACTATACACTACAGCCAATGGAAGTGAATTACCTAGCAGCAATGTTACATACAGCATGCAGGAAGATAGGCACCTCACAGATATATCGTTACAGAGGTCTGTATTGTTTGTGATACAAGCGCACAGCATAAAGAACTACGGGTCCCAGCATCCCTCACCATTGTCACAGGTGATGAGGCATGCTGGGAGCTGTAGTCATAGCTCATTGTAGTTCACCAAGCGGTTCTTCAATGAAGTGTATTTTATAGCTGGTGTGAACACATACTCTCCCTGTCATTGCATTTTTTTTTAAATAGTCCTTCATGAAACTTATTGTGCATCATATACAAGCCTCCTCTCTCCTCTCTCCTCTATTTCTTTACCTCCTTTCCGGCTCGTGGTGCATTTTGGGGTTCCATGGCAGCACCCCCTTTTTAAACAGTCCGCCTCATCTTTAAAATCTATTCCACAGGACACTGCTGAATCTTGATTCACACACTCTGAGAGAGGAGAGAGAGGAGAGGGGGAGAAGGAGAGGAGAGCAAGGAACCCTCAGTGAGAGATCAATGCACACGTGCTGAAGGCAGACAATGCTGCTGAAAGAGTTTTTAAACATTCCTTCATTTAAACTAATTGCATACATTGTTTCGTCACAAATTGTACAGCACAGAGAGGTACAGTAAAGCATATTAAAAAAAAAAAAGCATGGTAAACTCACAGCAAAGTGTAATAATGGTAAAGCATAGGAAAGCATTGTAAAGCACAGAGAGGTCTGGTAAAGCATAGGGAAGCATTGTAAAGCACAGAGAGGTCTGGTTAAGCATAGGGAAGCATTGTAAAGCACAGAGAGGTCTGGTAAAGCATAGGGAAGCATTGTAAAGCACAGAGAGGTATGGTAAAGCATAGGGAAGCATTGTAAAGTACAGAGAGGTCTGGTAAAGCATAGGAAAGCATTGTAAAGCACAGAGAGGTCTGGTAAAGCATAGGGAAGCATTGTAAAGCACAGAGAGGTATGGTAAAGCATAGGGAAGCATTGTAAAGCACAGAGAGGTCTGGTAAAGCATAGGGAAGCATTGTAAAGCACAGTGATCTGGTAAAGCATATGGCACTCTAATCCAGAGTATAACCATCGGGAAAGCATGGGGGGGGGAAACTTTATCGTGCAAAGAGATTCACAAAACGCTTTTTTTGTTAGATACTTACTTAGAGGGGCGAAAAAGCCCTGGGCCTCTGTGCCTAAAAACAAACATCAAAATATATTATAAATACATGAATATATATATATATATATAATACGTATCTATCTATCTATCTATCTATCGATATTAGGGATGGGAATTTCAATTAATTTAGTGCTCGAGTAGTTGTGCGTTAAAAATTTCTAGTACTCGAGTACATGAACCTAATGCCAGACAATATTATTTCTACATATGTGCCACAAAAAAATAACAAATTAACACTAAAACCGCCGCCGGCAGTCATTATGACGGTTACGTTTTAAACAACATCAATATTAAAATGAAAGACAAACTATCGGATACAACTCAAACGTTTTATTCAAGCACATCATATCAAACATCTGCACAGCCGAAACGCAGTACTTAAATAAACAATTAATCATAAAAAGGGTTTATTTTCTAACTTACATATAAAGCACTACATCAATATATATATATATATATATATATATATATATATATATATATATATATATATATATATATATATATATATACATATACATTTTATCACCCATAGAGTTCAAACATAAGGGGTTTCTTACCGGCAATGCTGGTGCAGAGCACGAGAGTGAGCGAGAGAAACCACATGAATGAAAATAATAATAATAATAATAATAATAATAATAATAATAATAATAATAATAATAATAATAATAATAAGGCAGGCTACTGTAAACTAAAACACGAATATAATAATAATAATAATAATAATAATAATAATAATAATAATAATAATAATAATAATAATAATAAATGGCAAGTGACTATTGTAAATTAAAAACACAGACAGACCAATTATACCGTTTCCTAGCAACGGCTCAAATAAAACCGCTGATTCAGAATCCGTTTCTCATTCGTTCCATAAGCCCCGCCCCTCCCTTGACGTTTCAAGCCCCGCCTCGTCATGACAGTGAAGAGCACGGAACCGCAGGTATGGAAGGATCAGATCGGACACGCCCGTGGAAACTCTGCAAGCTGCAGAATTGTATTGCCTAGATAAGGAACTTCGGTACAGGTGTCGTGGGAAATAAATTGACGGGGAAATAAGTTGATCGTGCAAGCGCAGTAAGACAAAAGTAGACAAAAAGTAATGCGGGGGCTACAGTTTGATTAAAGGGGAGGCTCACTGCATGGCTTTTTAAAATTTATATCTGGCCGTTTTATTTACTACTAGACTGTAAGTTGGTTCGTGTTCGTGCCACTGTCATTTCGTATGAACTTTAAAATGTGTGATCGACGACTGTTTCTATGGTAAAATGTTTTAAACCCCTGTGTTTTTATGTTTCTATAACATCGATGTCAATCTGATGTAGTTTATGTGTGATCGCGGGGATTTATTTATAATAGGCTATTAAATGATTTTACACGTCAAAATGTTGTCAGTCTTTAATCGAAATTAAAATGTTTCAGTAATATAATCTGATGACATGCTGCATCCATCATATTAGTATGACAAGGTCGTATTTTTACATTTTAATATGAGTATAGCTGTAACTTTACTACAGTTTAGAGGTGGCAAAACGTAGGCCTACACTGAGAGTTAAAAACATGAATATTATTATTATTATTTATTTATTTATTTATTTATTTATTTATTTCTTAGCAGACACCCTTATCCAGGACGACATAATTGTTACAAGATTTCACGTTATTATTATTTTTTTTTTTTTATTTGTGTGCATGTCTTAAGCATTCACATTTATTGTTACACATACAGTTATGTTTATTTAAAAAAGGTTCTAGGTTTAGGATTGTGGTTTTTAAATTGGGATAGGGTGAAGAAAATTAAACACAAATAGCGAGACGAAAGTTTCTTTTTAGAAAGGAATTGTGTCGTGTTCTCAGGTAAAAATCTCTTATTATTATTATTTATTTCTTAACAGACGCCCTTATCCAGGGCGACTTACAATTGTTACAAGATATCGCATTATTTTTACATACAATTACATTATTTTTTTTACATATTATTTTGACATACAATTACCCATTTATACAGTTGGGTTTTTACTGGAGCAATTTTAGGTAAAGTACCTTGCTCAAGGGTACAACAGCAGTGTCCCCCCCACCTGGGATTGAACCCAGGACCCTCCGGTCAAGAGTCCAGAGCCCTAACCACTACTCCACACTGCTGTTAAATCTTGTAACTAGATTTATAAATTATATCTGAATGTACACATTTAAATAAAATATATATATTCACAACATTTATAAATCTGGGGGAAAAAATACAAGATTTAAGTTAAATCTGGAAAAAAAGACATGTTAAAACACATGGCACCCCATAGCAGGTAGAAGGACTACCAGTAGTGCTGTAATATGAATCGATGTCTTCACATAACTTTCTGTTGTATGGAATTACAGATATTCAATTGCATAATACAGTCTTTTGCAATGGAGGAAGGGGTGATGGGCTGGCATTAGGATTCATAGTAACATGTATAGGGGGAATGGGAGCACTTTAAGAACAGGACACCCATGTGACAGATGTATAACACAATGATATTGTCAATTCAAAAATGAAAGTGTATGAGTTACACTGCTATGAAACTGTGTTTACATGGGCGAATGGAATGGATCAACCAAGAGCTTTTCAATGTCATACTGGATGAGCAACAGAATACAGTTTAACGCATACAGTCGTCACAGTTAGTCGCAATACGTTGTGCTGTAATACCAGCATGTTCTGTATTCTCCAGTGTTTTAGGACAGTGTTGGCAGACAGCACACACATGTTCTGTAAATATCCATCCTTATGCAGTGCAGATGGACGTCTCTTGTGTTATCTGCAGAGAGTTGTATATTGTTTGTTTAAACTGATGATGGCTGTCTGTGGTTGCTTGTAAGGGGGTGGGAGGGAATGCATTTAGGGTTAAAAACCTGAACATTGCATTTCCCTACTTCTGCCATTTTAATATCAACCCTAACTGATGCAAAGTTTTTTTTGCATAGAATATATACTGATGCACAATGAAAACGCAACAAAATATTTTAAACATAGATATCAAACAAAATCACAGAAAATTTGAACAAAAATACAGATCAAAGAATCATGATAAGTTTTCAGTATGAAACGTGACACACTGTCAAAATGAACACATTACAAAGTTAGTATCGGGTATGACCTCCCTGAGCATTATCACATTCCTGACAGCATTGACGCACAGACCTGATCAGCCTCTGGATAGACTGCTGTGGGATGTTCTGACACTCTTCCTGTGCAGCTGCAGCCAGCTGGTGAAGGTTGGTTGGTCGCGGTCATCTCCTGTGGATGGCGCTGGCGATTTGGTCCCACAGATCTTCTATTGGACCCAGGTAAGAAGAAAAAGCTGGCCATGGCAAGACCTTTCTTGAAGCCGTGCAATTGTAATCCTAGCACTGTGTGGTCTTGCATTGTCCTGCTGGAAAATCAACACTTCCGGATTGGCTTGCAGGAACGGAAAAACTGTTGCCTCAAGGACTTTGTCAATGTATCACGGTTCAAGGAGATTCCTCCCCACACTTCCACCACCCCACTGGTTGGCTTGACCAACGCAACAGTCACCATAACGCTCACCGCGACGTCTCCACACATGTTGTCTTCCATCAGATCTGTCAAGGGCAAAACAGCATTCAGTGTGCAGTGTGTGGTAAATGCTCAGGGAAAGTGGAGAAGCGTGTATTGTGTGAGGACTTTACAGGTTAGAAAGCTGCCAGATATGTAGGCTAAATAATGCACTTTTTTCAGGTGTCCCAAAAGGCGTGGTATCCTGCTTGCAACTTGTTCAGAACACCGTCGCTAGAATTCTGACTAAAACCAGAAAAAGAGTGAACATATTACCCCTTTTTTGACCTCTTCACACTGGCTCCCTGTGCAGAATTGATTTTAAGACTTTGCTGTTAACTTACAAGGCCCTGAATGGATTAGCACCTAGTTATTTGCAGGAGTTACCTACCCTGTATCTTCCAAACCGCACGCTGAGATCACAGGATTTCAATCTAAAATGTATTTCAACAACACCACCACACTCAGTTCAGCTCCTTCTTATATTTATTAATCTGGTTATTTAGTTTATCGCACAACATTTAAAAAGGAGGGTATATTGTGTGCAAGCTTTTTCAAGAAGTTTTTTCTCTCTTAATTTGGATTTATTTCATACAAAGAAAACAACATACCCTTATTCAAGTTTACCATGGTATTTTTGTACTTTTACCAGGCTTATTCCATGGTAATACCATGCATCAGCCATCATTTACCCTGGCTTACCATGTTTATTAATATGCTTTACTATACCTCATTATTCTTTACATTGCTTTCCTATACTTTACCATGCTTCAGTATGTTTTACTAGGGTATGATGGGCACACTTCAGTTTTTGGAGAAATTCCTTAAACTTATTTTTGTAAAGCACAATATGGGGATGAATTGTCCAGTGCATTGTACACTACACGTTAAGATGGTGTCCCTTAGATGTGATCTAAAATAAAACAAAACTAATTATTTGAATACAAATTCCAAGAGGGGCCGTTTTCAAGGTATGCACCTTTGGCACGCAGTCTGAGTTTCCCGATGAAAATCAGTTTTTTGATTTCCATTGTAAAACCGTATATTGGGGGAGGGGTGTGACAGGACATCAGAGTGGAGACGTACCCAGACGAGGAAGCTGACAGAGACAGGACTGCGGGTTGATGTATTTATTAACACAAAAATAAGTCAAAAGGTTATACAAAAACAACAAACACAGAGCAAAATAAACAGGTGTAACAAAACAAATCTCACAAAACAAACCAAAGATCCCTCCACCAAACAAGCACCGTGCCGGTCCTTCCAGCACGATCAGCAAGGATTACTTTTACTTTCTGTTTCTGTTTCTGTTTCTGTTTCTCTCTCTCTCTCTCTCTCTCTCTCTCTCTCGTTCAGCAAATGCTGCAGGTTTCTATCTGCGTGACCATCTCCAAATTAACACTTTGGAATCCATTTGGAGATGGTCGCATTCTGTACGAGATTAGAGGGACGGGTCGATAACCCCATCCACGCTGCCAAACAAAAAAAACACAAACCTCACGTTTTTAACCCTTTGCAGTCCATTTATTTATCGCGTCAGGCACGTCAGGTCTAATTTATTTTCACACGCGCAGTTAATTTTAGACGCACTGTTTAAAAGTATTTTTTTCCACAGTCAAACGGGTTTAAAAGGCCCTGCATAACAACAAAGCACTCACTAGGCATCTCCAGCCCCGCCCCACCTTTTCGTTCGCTATAGCTTTCACCTATGTAAGAAATAAATAATAATAATAATAATAGTCGTACATACCGATCGATCATCTCCGGATCACTCGTTTTATCACCAAACTCCTCAATAATGCGATCCAAGTCATTATTTTATTACTATAACATCTCAAAAAAGCTCTGCAAATGTCCGTGTTCTCTGTGCGCAGTAAACAGCCAGCTTGTTTACTTATGACCGCCCCATTATCTGATACCAGGGCCATGTATGACTATTCATGAGATATGCCTTTTTTTTTCGTCTTGTCTCGGCTCCTGTCGCTCCCACTAGGCCATTGAATGGTTTTCTCGGCTTTTTTCCGGAGAAAAAACGACTAGAAACCTGTTTTTTGCATTTCTATAATGATGTCGGACCAGGTCCGACAATGGACCGTAAAGGGTTAAATAAACACAAAACACGTTTACATACAGCACCAATAACATCACCCATTTAAATAAACACCAAACAAATACGTTTCTTTTAAATAATAATTCATTTCATCAGCATAGTTTTGCCCCGCCCCACTAATCACACTCAGGGCTCTTCTGCCCTGCCACAGGGGGTGCTATAATGCAGACAGAGCCTGACAACAACAAAACTATGTTTGAGGTGATCAAAGCTTAGCGTGGACTTGAAAGAGCTGGAGAATTGGTCACTAGTGGAGAGTTGCATACAATAATCCTAACGTTCAAACTAAGAGTCAGCAATGCAGGAGACAAAAGTGGAATCCTGCAGACGCAATTACAATCTATTTCAGATTACTAAAGTGACGTAACGATATCAGAAAAGTCAACACGATGTTGAATGGTCCAAACAAGATGTCGTAGTTTTCATCCGTGAGAGTACGTTTTTGATCTGAAATGATTAGGAGCAAGTTTATTCTTTTGTTTTCAGTAATTATTTCTGTATTTTAGTCAGATTTACTCCTTGTGTTTAGGTGTCCTGAAGTGTCTGAAATTCTGTGGATTCTCTTGTGTCCCTCAAGAGCCTGTAACTGATTGAACTTCCTCCCACATTCAGAGCAGGGATAGGGCTTCACTCTCGTGTGAATTTTCTGGCGTCTCTTAACCCTTTGTGGTCCATTTATTCAGTGCGTCTCAGGAGCATCAGGTCCAAATTATTTTTACACGCGCAGTTTATTTTAGATGCTCTGTTTAAAAGTATTTTTTTCACAGTAAAACAGGTTTAAAAGGCACTGCATATCAACAGGACACTCAGTACTGCATCTCCAGCCCCGCCCCACCCCTTGTTCACTGTATTTTTCACATACCTCTTCATAGTAGTGCATACCGATAAATCATCTCCTGATCACTCGTTTTATCACCAAACTCCTCAATAATGCAATCCAAGTCATTATTTTATTACTATAACACCTAAATAAAGCCATGCAAATGTCTGTGATATTCTCTGAGCGCTGGATGCAGAAGCAGCTATCTTGTTTGTTTATGTCCTTGTTATCTATGTGGTGCCTGTATTCTGAGATACGCCAATTTTTTTCGGCTTCTCTTGGCTCCTATCGATCTCACTCGGCCATTGAATGGTTTTCTCGGCTTTTTCCGGAGAAAAAACGATTAGAGACCTGTTTTTGGCGTCATTTTGATGATGTCATTGGACCGGGAACGGAAAATTGCAATGTCGGACCAGGTCCGACAGAGGACCGCAAAGGGTTAAGGTTTGATAAGTGACTGAAACTCTTCAGACATTCACTACACAGATAAGATTATTTTTTTGTGAGTCTGCTGGTGGATTTTCAAGGAACTTAAATGTGTGAATCTCCTCCCACACTCAACACAGTGATAAGGTTTCTCTCCTGTGTGAATGCGCTGGTGTGATTGAAGATGTCCTAACTGTGTGAATCTCTTCCCACACTCACTGCAGTGATAAGGTTTCTCTCCTGTGTGACTGCGATGATGTATTTTAAGATTTTGTAACAACGTGAAACTCCTCCCACACTCAGTGCAGTGATAAGGTTTCTCTCCTGTGTGACTGCGATGGTGTCTTTTAAGATTTTGTAACAGCGTGAAACTCCTCCCACACTCAGTACAGTGATAAGGTTTCTCTCCTGTGTGAACACGCTGGTGGATTTTTAGATGTGAAAAACAACTGAATCTCCTCCCACAATCAGCACAGGGAAATTGAGTCCCTCCTGCGTGATTTCCTTCAGCAGCTAGAGAAAAAAAAAGAGAAAGGTTATTGTACAGCATTCTTACACATTCACTCTTCTGCAGGGCTTCCCCTCATGACCAACTCCTAGGGTGAACTCTGATGAGAATACAGTCAAACCCACTTAATATCACTCCTGTTAATACCAGCGAGGCTGAATACAGTGGGTGTCATTAAATACAAATGCTTGAGAATATCACTTTGATTATTAACACACTCCAGTTATTATCACTCACATGTACGAGTCACTGATTTACACCCCACTTAATATCAATGAGGAATACAAGTTAAGATCAGGTTTACATGCAAGTGCTGTATTGAAATGTTTCTTCTGGTGACACTTAGCAACCTGACTGGATTTGGCATCACCCACTGATGAGACATGTGATCCCAGCACCACTATAAAGCTGTGGGAGCAGCACAACTGCAAACAGTCTACCAGAAACAGGGAAAGGCAAAGATCTAACAGCATTCAAAACAGACATGATAGTGGGTGCACATCTAGCAGGGTCACAGCAGCAAGGACAGTTATGTTGCAAGCCACTGACATAGTGACTGGGCAGCCTCCCTAGCTTAAATGGAGGTGAATCTTCAGCACGCTTCTAGAGTTTAGTAACCAGTTTTTGCAAGATTATAATCAGCTCAATGTTGCTTGTTTTGTATAATTACCTCTAAATCCCAGTTCACATTCAGGTGGACAATCATCACACAGGCTGGATCCCAGCTGGTTGTTCTCCTCAAGTGTACAGACATTATTTTCAGTAGGAACTTCCTCTGTGATGGGGATACATTCCTGTTCTATGAATTCCTCTTTAATAGGAACACATTCCAGTCGAGGGACCTCTTCATCTTTAACACATGTCAGCTCTGTAACCTGCTTTAGACTTGCATACCACACCTGGTCAAAGGACTCTTGTGTGTGAACTACTTCTATCCTTGGCCCCTCCTGTGCTTCAGATTTAGGCACAGCATGGCTCTCTGTGGGATCTGTGTGAAAGAAAATTGTACACAATTATAACTCTTACTTATTAGCCAGGTTCCTCTACAAAGCCAGCCCCTTGTCAGAATTCTACTGAGAGATGTCATTGGGTCATTAAACTGAAACATGAGGAGGTGTTTTTATTTTTTATTTTACTTAAAGCTAAGGACAACAGTGAGTATCCTCTACTAACACAACCAAGTGAATACACTCTTTACACCCAGGAGCTTGACAGTGGAAGTGGACAGCGAGCTACCAGGAAGACAAAGACCAGCCCTGCAGGTGTCTGCTTGAGCTCACTGGGCTCCTGGCCAATAGATACAAAACATGAATGATGACCTCTAGAGACTTCTACTTTTCCAGACACCACAGGATGGGGAGCTGGGAATGAGGTTGGATCCAACATTGCTTCTAAAGTATTTGTGGGAGAAGGGTGATCGATTAGCTGTACAACCGAGGTCCTATTGTAAGTGACTGTGCAGCAGCAGTTGTGATGCATAGTTCAAATTTTGTAAAAACACGCCATTTTGTTATTATTGTTGACAGCCTGGATGGGGTTAAAATGCCCCATCCAGATAAAATCGTGAGAATGTGTGGTCGACAGCGAGTGATTATTGACAGACTTGGTGTCGACCACGCGTATGAGAAAGCCTGTGCAGAATGTGGTCGAGGGGTAAATTAGGTAACTGATAGCCAGTTGGCTGAACGGGGGTTGGGGTGTGCAGGAGAGGAGAACGGGAGCACAGAGAGGAGGTAAAAGAAGAAATTAAAGAAACAATTGCTACGTGTGCTGGTTCAACACCAGCATGATACTTGTTTTAGTCAGTGGTGTGTGACCGAGTTTAGTAAAAATACCCTGAATATTTATTTTTTCCCAAATTACCCTTTGTGTTTTTTCATAATGAAAGTTGATGGTGTTTTTAAATTAAATTTTTTTGTATACCATTTTATTTTTACAATTACCTATATTTTATTTTTGTAACAATTATTATTATTATTATTATTTCTTAGCAGACGCCCTTATCCAGGGCGACTTACAATTGTTACAAGATATCACATTATTTTTACATACAATTACCCATTGATACAGTTGGGTTTTTACTGGAGCAATCTAGGTAAAGTACCTTGCTCAAGGGTACAGCAGCAGTGTCCCCCACCGGGGATTGAACCCACGACCCTCCGGTCAAGAGTCCAGAGCCCTAACCACTACTCCACACTGCTGCCCATTTAGTGTGTGAATCACTCAGAAAACATTGATTTGTGTTTGTTTGAATTAAAATTTCTATTTTTATTAGGGAGCTCCCCTAAATCCCTTGTTTAGAAAGATGCAGGGTATTAATGCTTGTGAAAGAGTAGCCGTCTGCCGTGTGGGTGCGTGCATTCACTGCTGAGTGAGAGGCAGGAGAGCGAGACGGAGGTTGAAGTTGATACGCCCCCCCCCCCCCCCCCCCCCCGCAGGCAAACAGGATTTATTTACATATCAAGTCAACACACTCAACAGCTCACCTGACACTACCAGCAATGGCAGCACACGGAGCACTTTGGTAGGATCTCCAATCTCTGAACTTATCTTCTCTGCTCAATAATAAACTAACGTTGCTGAAGAGCTTGATCATGGAGGATATGTGATGGGCGGACACGTGACAGATTACAGTATTTCTTTTTTGTTGTTTTATGAATGAGTATGAAATCGCCTTAGTGCCCTTGGGTTGGATTTATATTTGGTCTTTTTTGCCCCCTGAATGCCCAATGAAGGCAACGTTGCCTTGCCCTTCAAGACCTTAACTTCTTGCCCTGGGTATTGCCCTGTTTTATTGTGGCAGTGTGTTGTGTCTAAAAATATATCTGCAGGCAGCAGTCAAATCAAACATGAAAACCCAATGTGCTGCTTTATATTGATATCAAAGCTCACAAATCACTATCCTAAACCTCTGCAATATGGTTTGGTAAAGTCTCAGAGGGACTATAGGTTTGTTTAATTTACTAGCCACAGTTTACTCTATAGAAGATATCATTTAACCACCAGGAGAGCCATTTAAGACTCCTAATTAAACTGGTTAAGATTTATAGACTAATCCTTTCTTGCAGTTCACAGAATACCCATTTAAATCTTAATTAGGCTAGGTGAGATATACAAACATAGCCTAGTAATTTTCTATACTCTTATAATTAATTAGAGTACCTAATATTAGGACAGTGGAGTCGAGTTATTAACAGCACTCATAATAAGCACTTTAAAATGTCTGGCGAGAAATTCTAACTAAGACCTCATCAATAAAATTGACCAAGCAACATCATCAAAAAGATCAACCTTACCGTGAAATAATCCCTGGTTCTCGTTCCTCTGAAAGTCTTGTTCATTGCAGTCGGGGTTCATGTTTCTGAGAGGTTGTTTAATGTCTGCATCTGCAGCGTTCATGCATTCCCGCACTGCTTTCAACTCGCTCTCTGATATTTCCAATCTCAGCTTCAGACTTTCATTCTCTTTCTCCTTTCCAGCCATTTCCATTCGGAATTCAGTGAATTTGCCGCCGACAACTTTTGTGATTTGGCACAAGACGGTGTCTACAGCCGCTTTCACTGCGTGCTCGATGGTAGAGGCGAGCTCGTCTTGAAAGAACGACACGGAGACACTGACGTCCATCTTCATTTGTACCCAACCTAAAATACTTTAAACAGCAGATAATACAATTCTGTGAAACCTGTAGGGCTGCAGCCCTCTCTTCTGCATAAGCAAAACAACCTTTTCTATTTCCTGTACTGAAATGGAGCGTCACAAGCAGTGGGCGTGTCTGGTTGGAACCATTGGCTGTAGAAACTCTAATCCCAGCCTGATTGGCTGCTGGCCTCCCTGTCGAACCCAAGGGAGGTTTTGAAGCTGGATCCCGGGGTTCTCCATGTGGGCTTTACTGGCGTTGTGTTTTCCAATGCAATGTCCTGTGGAGGATCCGAAATGGCGCCAGTTTAGTTTCTCTGCTTTGTACTCCAAAACTGCTTCGACTGTGTGAGTCATTGCATTGCGCTTGATTTGTTAATAGAGTCGACTGTTTTTTCATATGAATGGTTTTAGTTATAGTGGCGGTTTAGAGGTGAAGGGGGAGACTTGAGACAGATTAACAAAACAACAATAATTTATGCGCCGATGGAAGAGAGAGAGAGCGTAAACAACTGAATTTAATTCACATTATTAGACACATCATTATTATTAATTTCTTAGCAGACGCCCTTATCCAGGGTGACTTACAATTGTTACAAGATATCACATTATTTTTACATACAATTCCCCATTTATACAGTTGGGTTTTTACTGGAGCAATCTAGGTAAAGTACCTTGCTCAAGGGTACAGCATCAGTGTGCCCCACCTGGGATTGAACGCACGACTCTACGGTCAAGAGCCCAGAGCTCTAACCACTACTCCACACTGGTCCACAACTTTAAAATGGAATTTGAAAACTGAACTGCACAAACATGAAGTTTTAATTTCAATTACACACACCTGTCAACTTTTCAAAATACAAAATCGGGGGTGTGTGGTGCAGTCCGTGATATATATATATATAGTTTTTACTGTTTCCCCAGTAGAGTTGCGGGGTTGCAGGTGCGCGGCTAACTATGTGAATTTAACTCGCGCTGAATGCATGCCTGCACAGGGCTCCGCTGGGTCCTAAACCCTGCTCTTAAAGGCGGGGATTGCAGTAAACACACACCGGACACGACTCTTGTAGACATTGGAGGTTTGCTGACATGAGGGGGTTAAACAGTAGAGTTTTGACCAAAATACAGGAGACTCCCGGTGAATACGGGAGAGTTGACAGGTGTGATTGCATTTAAATCTGCAGGAGAGCGCTTTGATACCGGTCTGAATGAAGTTTTTTTGATAGTGGACATTCGCTGTGATTCTCAACTGCCAGGCATTAGGGAACAATGGAGTTATAGCACCCGCTTCAACCCGTGCTACAAAAAAACTAAACACAGGAATTGTTAATAATCTACAAGGTATACTCTTTGTATTTTGCTAAACAAAGAGGTACAGTTATAATTTTCTTTTGTTTAGTAAGCTGGCATTGTAAATGAAACATGGTGAGGTATAATTCTGTGCCACCCAGAGGCTAAAGGGTTAATTGTACCCTGGCATGTTTTAGTTTCTTTTGTTTATCAAGGTACGTCTTCAGACTGGTCACTTTGATGCAGGTGTACCAGAGGTGTGCCGTGTGTAGGACGGTGTTCAAATGCAATTTTAGATTCAAACAAGCAAAATCCAGAGTCGATTATTCAATTTAGGGTTTACCTAACTAAAAACATATCTGAAATCAAAATGCCCACTGGTAAATCCATCTCCGTTACATATGTGAGCAGGAGGATGATGGGAAATGTAGTTCTGAGAAGTCCATGCGGGTACATGGGAAGCCATCTTGAGGCAGGGAATGCAATTTAAAAGTTAAAAAAGTGGTCAAAATGTAAAAAATTAAAACAATACACACACCTTACGTAAACAGTTGTAGCAACACGTGGGAACACGTAACACAATAAAATAAAAAGGTCCTCATGTGCCCTTTAATTTCCTGCAAGGGGTGAAAGTGCTATTGTAATGGTGTTTCTGTAAGTTTCAGTAGTTGGACGTGTACAAAAGTAGCTGACAGCAGATACATGGACGTTAAAATCGTGATATGATAATTGGATTGTGAGGGAACTTGCAAATAAATTACCTACCTGCTTGGAACATCATACTGTTAGTTGGATGGGAACATATTTATTTGCATGTAAATCATTATATTATGTGAAGATTGGAGCGAAGTTTTAGGCTACCAACAATCAGCATAATAATTAGAATTAACAGTAGAAGACGCTGAACTGGAGAATGCTGCCAATCTCTCTGTTGGGTAGATTTTCTCTGGAAGGGTCCCAGCTCAGAATAAAGAAAAGGAGACTCTCACTCTCTGAACCAGGAGAGCTACCCTTGCCTGTTCTTGAGAAATATTATGTGGCTGCAAGCTATGTTCTGTGAAATACTGGATTTTTGAAAATGTTAATGCCGGATGTACCCACATGAAAACCATTTGGAAAACAACCTAACTATTCACTCCTCACTGGTCCCAGAAAAAAATGTTTAAGCAATACATTTTACATACTATTTACATACATTAAATGTCTGGTATATTGTTTTAAAATGTTTAGGATTAGACCATGATTATTTAAAACTGGAGGGTATTCCGTCCACAAAATAGAAAAAGCTTGGTATCAACACTGCAGGACATCTCTCAGAACGACACACTGTCCTTTCACACAGCACAGTCAGTACAGTACAGTATAGCAAAGGAACTCTTTCAGTTCTTTCAAATAAGACAGGTTCTCAAAATGATCACACTATAGCCTACACACTGATAGCATATGTGCAATCGAATAAATATGATTGAGGCATGCTGAGCTGTAAAAAAATACCATGAAACTGCAGGGTGCAAATAAAAACGAGAGTGTAACAAATGGACAATATTAGCCTAACACTTGTGCCCTTTTTACATGCAATATAGTACCCCAAAATTAGTTTCCAAAAAAATTATAAAGACCATACAGACATCACAGAAATTAGAAACAAGCAATACAATGCATACAATTAATAAGACAAAATGTATGCAATACAATAAAGAATAGGCTTTATATTATAGCCTATTAAAAACAGGTGTGTGGTGTCTTTGTAAACGCTGATATTACGTTAAACAACTTTCGCTTTGTATAAGCTTTCACAATTATTTTCAGGAAATCGAGAGATCTTGCTAGGAACTCAGGATCGATGAGAGAGGCAGTGTCTGCTAGGTGCTGTTTTTTTATCGAGTTGTCGGACAGTGTAGTTGGTGAGTTTTGGAAGGAAAAATAACAAAGTCAGCTATAGTACTCATTTTTACTTCGTTTATTTTAGAAATGTCATAACTGAATCAACACGTTATGTGAGAACATTCTTTCAAAAAAACTAAAATGCAATCACCTTTTAAAAACCAGTCTCCACGTCAATTTCAGTCCTCGATGCCGCTTGTCAGATTCAGCAGGCTACTGTTTAGCCAGAGACACAGTACAAGGAAAAAATGCATCGGGAACATTAAACGACGAAGCAAGAAATGTCTGCTCTAGTGCCCTGGGGTTTGAGATCTCTCCTCTAAATTACTGCAGGAAAAGAACATAACAAAACGTGCTGTGGCTTTTCTGTTCCGTACCACATCATGGATTGTTATTGCTGTGTTACCTGTTTGATAATGTGGGCAATAATCCTTCCCCTATCAGTGCACTAGAGCAGACATTTTGAAAAGAGCTTTGAAACAGACTTTAAAGTTGTCAGTGTAAAAAGTTGTCAGGATGTTAACAATGAAAAGGAAAATGACAGATACATTATTTAAACCGTTCTAGCAACCCTGCTTATTCTTTAACGTTTGCAGGACCAAATGTACATGTAAATACCCTGAAATTCAGACCATGTTTTCATTGTTAAATGTATGCTATTTGAATAGGTCTTCAGGGTTCAACTGACTGAATTATGAGTCACATTTCTTCTTCACAATTTGCTGTGTTCTGTGGCCCGAGGCATGCAGTGCGCTGTCCCGAGGACAGTACAGGTCAGTGAGTCTTGTGCCCTGTGCTGTCCTGACTGTGCTGAGTCTTGTGTCCTGTGCTGTCCTGACTCTGCCGAGTCTTGTGTCCTGTGGCAGTGCCCTGGCTCTCTCCTGAATGTCTGGTGTAGGTTCTGTATACTTTGCCAGAGTCTTGACTCAAATCCATATCTTAGAACAGATATTTGTATTACTATAACCTGCATTAAATTTTCATCAATTAGGCAATTAATCACCAATTTACTTTTTTTGTAATTGGCACACAATTCCAATCATATGCAACTGTAAATAATAACATTTCAAATTGGAATTGGAAACTTTAAATACAGTGCTGAACAGTGAACTTATGAGAATCTGAGAATGTAGTGTTTAGAAATGCAAGATTGGGAAACAACACATACTTCGTATATTGCAACAGGTAGCCAACATTTCTGGAGCAAAATAGTTTTTATGGGTGTGATTCGCCAAATATTTTGGTCGCAAATATTTATGGCTTTACAGTATTAATGGCGATCAGACATTGTATCATTGTTAGTAGTTATTTCTGACATGTATTAGTTGATTGGTTGCGATTGTAGTGTTGCAAAGTTCTGTTACTGTATATAAAGTGTGATTGGATACTCAGATTATCATGAGCATTTAAACACCCCCCCCCCCCCTCACCAGTACTCACATCTTGAGCGCCCTGTGGCCCCCCCAAGGTTTAGACTGTCATTGAGTACCCCTGGTATACTGTGTGCAAGGCTTTTCAATAAGTTATTTTCTTTGTTTATTTCGGATTCATTTCAGACAAGGGAAACAACATATTATAAAGGGAATATTTCAGTTTTTGGAGTAATTCTTTAAAATTGTCCTTGTAAAGCAGAATATGGAGATGACTTCTCCAGTGAGTTGTACACTACAATTTAAGACGATGTCCCGTTGTGTGTCCCCTAGATGTAATCTAAAATAAAACAATTATAAAAACAAAATTAATTATTGGAATAGAAATTCCAAAAGTGGCTATTTTTAAGGTAAGCACCTTTGGCATTCATTC
This sequence comes from Acipenser ruthenus, assembly GCF_902713425.1. Classification (NCBI taxonomy): domain Eukaryota; kingdom Metazoa; phylum Chordata; class Actinopteri; order Acipenseriformes; family Acipenseridae; genus Acipenser; species Acipenser ruthenus. Next base: position 808,440 of record NC_081245.1, read on the forward strand.
TCAGGTTACTGAGAAAAATCAATTTTTCCATTTCCATTGTGAAACTGTATATGGGGGAGGGGGGTGGCATTATATTGCTATCAGTCTGTCAACAACAAAACTATGTTTGAGGTAAGAAATTCAGAATTGACCAAAGCTTATCATTGACTTGACAGCTGGAGACTTGCAGACGGAATTACAATCCATTTCATAGATTACTAAAGTGACGTGACAAAACCAGAATGGTCAGCAAGATGGGGTCGCTCATATTTTCCATCCAAGAGTGTTGATCTGAAGGGATTAGCAGTAACTCTATTTATCAAGCAACTTTATTATTTTGCTTACAGTAAATATCTTTGTATTTTAGTCAAATTTACTCCTGGTGTTCAGGTGTCCAAGTGTCTAAGATTCTATTAATTATCTTGTGTCCTTCAAGACCCAGTAACTGACATTCAGAGAAGGGACAGAGCGTCACTCGTGTGCATTTTCTGGTGTTTTTTAAGGTTTGATAAGTGACTGAAACATTTCAGACATTCACTACATTGATAAGATCTATTTGTGAGAGCGCTGGTGGACTTTCAAGGAACTTAAATATGTGAATCTCTTCCCACACTCAGTACAGTGATAAGGTTTCTCTCCTGTGTGAACACGCTGGTGTGTTTTAAGATTTTGTAACAGCGTGAAACTCTTCTCGCACTCTGTGCAGTGATAAGGTTTCTCTCCTGTGTGAATGTGCTGGTGTCTGTTAAGATTTTGTAACAGCGTGAAACTCTTCCCACACTCAGTACAGTGATAAGGTTTCTCTCCTGTGTGACTGTGCTGATGTAATTGAAGACTTCCTAACTGTGTGAAACTCTTCCCGCACTCTGTGCATTGATAAGGTTTCTCTCCTGTGTGAATGCGCTGGTGCGATTTAAGATTTTGTAACAGCGTGAAACTCTTCCCACACTCTGTGCAGTGATGAGGTTTCTCTCCTGTGTGAATGCGCTGGTGCGATTTAAGATTTTGTAACAGCGTGAAACTCTTCCCACACTCAGTGCAGTGATGAGGTTTCTCTCCTGTGTGAATGCGCTGGTGTGATTTAAGACTTTCTAATCGCGTGAAACTCCTCCCACACTCAGTGCAGCGATAAGGTTTCTCTCCTGTGTGAACACGCTGGTGGATTTTAAGCCGTGATAAATGATTGAAACTTTTCCCACAATCAGCACAGGAAAATGGATTCCCTCTTCTGTGATTCCCTTTAGCAGCTAGAGAAAAAAAAGACGAGACAAAGCTTATTGTACAGCATTCTTACACATTCACTCTTCTGCAGGGCTTCCCCTCATAACCATGACCAACTCCTAGAGTGAACTCTGATGAGAATACATTCAAACCCGCTTAATATCACTCCTGTTAATACCAGCCTCCTTTTATCATCATCACATTGGATATAATGGGTGTCAATAAGTACAAATGCTTGAGAATATCAGTGATTATCAACACTCGCAGTTAATATCACTCACATTTGCCAGTCATTGATTTCCACCCCACTTAATATCAATTTGAGGAATAATAGCATAAGATCAGGTTTACATGCAAGTGCTGTATTGAAATGTTTCTTCTGGGTACACTTAGCAACCCGACTGGATCTGGCATCACCCAGTGATGAGACATGTGATCCCAGCACCACTATAAAGCTGTGGGAGCAGCACAACTGCAAACAGTCTGCCAGAAACAGGGAAAGACAAAGATCTAACAGCATTCAAAACAGACATGATAGTGGGTGCACATCTAGCAGGGTCACAGCAGCAAGGATAGTTATGTTGAAAGCCATTGACATAGTGTTTGGGCAGCCACTCTAGCTTATATTAAGGTGAATCTTCAGCACACTTCTAGAGCTTAGTAACCAGTTTTTGCAAGATTAATAGTCAGCTTAATGTGTCTTGTTTTGTATAATTACCTCTAAATCCCAGTTCACATTCAGGTGGACAATCATCACACAGGCTGGATCCCAACTTGTTGTTCTCCTCAAGTGTACAGACATTATTTTCAGCAGGAACTTCCTCTGCGATGGGGACACATTCCTGTTCTACGAATTCCTCTTTAATAGGAACACATTCCAGTCGAGGGACCTCTTCATCTTTAACACATGTCAGCTCTGTAACCTGCTTTAGACTTGCACACCACTCCTGGTCAAAGGACTCCTCTTGTGTGTAAACTGCTTCTATCCTTGGCCCCTCCTGTGCTTCAGATTTAGACATAGCATGGCTCTCTTTGGGATCTGTGTGAAAGAAAATTATACACAATTATAACTCTTACTTATTAGCCAGGTTCCTCTACAAAGCCAGCCCCTTGTCAGAATTCTACTGAGAGATGTCATTGGGTCATTAAACTGAAACATGAGGAGGTGTTTTTCTTTTTTTATTTTACTTAAAGCTAAGGACAACAGTGAGTATCCTCTACTAACACAACCAAGTGAATACACTCTTTACACCCAGGAGCTTGACAGTGGAAGTGGACAGCGAGCTACCAGGAAGACAAAGGCCAGCCCTGCAGGTGTTAAAATGCCCCATCCAGATAAAATCGTGAGAATGCGAGGTCAACAGCGAGTGATTATTGACAGACTGGCTGTCGACCACGCGTATGAGAAAGCCTGTGCAGAACGTGGTCGAGGGGTAAATTAGGTAACTGACAGCCAGCTGGCTGAACGGGGGTTGGGGTGTGCAGGAGTGGAGAACAGAAGCACAGAGAGGAGGTAAAAGAAGAAATTAAAGAAACAATTGCTACGCGTGCTGGTTCAACACCAGCATGATACTTGTTTTAGTCAGTGGTGTGTGACCGAGTTTAGTAAAAATACCCTGAATATTTATTTTTTCCCAAATTGTGTTTTTTCATAATGAAAGTTGATGTTATTTTTAAATTACATTTTTTTGTATACCATTTTATTTTTGTAACAATTATTATTATTATTATTTTATTTCTTAGCAGATGCCCTTATCCAGGGTGACTTACAATTGTTACAAGATATCACATTATTTGTTACATACAATTACCCATTCATAGTTGTTTTTATACTGGAGCAATCTAGGTAAAGTACCTTGCTCAAGGGTACAGCAGCAGTGTCCCCCACCTGGGATTGAACCCACGACTCTACGGTCAAGAGCCCAGAGCTCTAACCACTACTCCACACTGGTCCACAACATTAAAATGGAATTTGAAAACTGAACTGCACAAACATGAAGTTTTAATTTCAATTACACACAACTCTCAACTTTTCAAAATAAAAAATCGGGGGTGTGTGGTGCAGTCCGTGATATATATATATATATATATATATATATATATATATTACTGTTTCCCCAGTAGAGTTGCGGGGTTGCAGGTGCGCGGCCAACTATGTAAATTTAACTCGCGCTGAATGCATGCCTGCACAGGGCTCCGCTGGGTCCTAAACCCTGCTCTGTACATGCGGGGATTGCAGTAAACACACACCGGACACGACTCTTGTAGACATTGGAGGTTTGCTGACATGAGGGGGTTAAACAGTAGAGTTTTGACCAAAATACGGGAGACTCCCGGTGAATACGGGAGAGTTGACAGGTGTGATTGCATTTAAATCTGCAGGAGAGCACTTTGATACCAGTCTGAATGAAGTTTTTTTGATAATGGACTTTCGCTGTGATTCTCAACTGCCAGGCATTAGGGAACAATAGAGTTATAGCACCCGCTTCAACCCGTGCTACAGAAAAACTAAACACAGGAATTGTTAATAATTTACAAGGTATACTCTTTGTATTTTGCTAAACAAAGAGGTACAGTTATCATTTTCTTTTGTTTAGTAAGCTGGCATTGTAAATGAAACATGGTGAGGTATAATTCTGTACCACCCAGAGGCTAAAGGGTTAATTGTACCCTGGCATGTTTTAGTTTCTTTTGTTTATCAAGTTACGTCTTCAGACTGGTCACTTTGATGCAGGTGTACCAGAGGTGTCCCGTGTGTAGGACGGTGTTCAAATGCAATTTTAGATTCAAACAAACAAAATCCAGAGTCGATTATTCAATTTAGGGTTTACCTAACTAAAAACATATCTGAAATCAAAATGCCCACTGGTAAATCCATCTCCGTTACATATGTGAGCAGGAGGATGATGGGAAATGTAGTTCTGAGAAGTCCATGCGGGTACATGTGAAGCCATCTTGAGGCAGGGAATGCAATTTAAAAGTTAAAAAAGTGGTCAAAATGTAAAAAATTAAAACAATACACACACCTTACGTAAACAGTTGTAGCAACACGTGGGAACACGTAACACAATAAAATAAAAAGGTCCTCATGTGCCCTTTAATTTCCTGCAAGGGGTGAAAGTGCTATTGTAATGGTGTTTCAGTAAGTTTCAGTAGTTGGACGTGTACAAAAGTAGCTGACAGCAGATACATGGACGTTAAAATCGTGATATAATAATTGGATTGTGAGGGAACTTGCAAATAAATTACCTACCTGCTTGGAACATCATACTGTTAGTTGGATGAGAACATATTTATTTGCATGTAAATCATTATATTATGAGAAGATTGGAGCGAAGTTTTAGGCTACCAATAATCAGCATAATAATTAGAATTGATAGTAGAAGACGCTGAACTGGAGAATGCTGCCAATCTCTCTGTTGGGTAGATTTTCTCTGGAAGGGTCCCAGCTCAGAATAAAGAAAAGGAGACTCTCACTCTCTAAACTAGGAGAGCTATCCTTGCCTGTTCTTGAGAAATATTATGTGGCTGCAAGCTATGTTCTGTGAAATACTGGATTTTTGAAAATGTTAATGCCAGATGTACCCACATGAAACCATTTGGAAAACAACCTGACTTTTCACTCCTCACTGGTCCCAGAAAAAAATGTTTAAGCAATACATTTTACATACTATTTACATACATTAAATGTCTGGTATATTGTTTTAAAATGTTTCGGATTAGACCATGCTTATTTAAAACTGGAGGGTATTCCGTCCACAAAATAGAAAAAGCTTGGTATCAACACTGCAGGACATCTCTCAGAACGACACACTGTCCTTTCACACAGCACAGTCAGTACAGTACAGTATAGCAAAGGAACTCTTTCAGTTCTTTCAAATAAGACAGGTTCTCAAAATGATCACACTATAGCCTACACACTGATAGCATATGTGCAATCGAATAAATATGATTGAGGCATGCTGAGCTGTAAAAAAATACCATGAAACTGCAGGGTGCAAATAAAAACGAGAGCGTAACAAATGGACAATATTAGCCTAACACTTGTGCCCTTTTTACATGCAATATAGTACCCCAAAATTAGTTTCCAAAAAAATTATAAAGACCATACAGACATCACAGAAATTAGAAACAAGCAATACAATGCATACAATTAATAAGACAAAATGTATGCAATACAATAAAGAATAGGCTTTATATTATAGCCTATTAAAAACAGGTGTGTGGTGTCTTTGTAAACGCTGATATTATGTTAAACAGCTTTCGCTTTGTATTATAAGTTTTCACAATTATTTTCAGGAAATCGAGAGATCTTGCTAGGAACTCAGGATCGATGAGGGAGGCAGTGTCTGCTAGGTGCTGTTTTTTTATCGAGTTGTCGGACAGTGTAGTTGGTCAGTTTTGAAAGGAAAAATAACAAAGTCAGCTATAGTACTCATTTCTACTTCGTTTATTTTAGAAATGTCATAACTGAATCAACACGTTATGTGAGAACATTCTTTAAAAAAAACTAAAATGCAATCACCTTTTAAAAACGAGTCGCCACGTCAATTTCAGTCCTCGATGCCGCTTGTCAGATTCAGCCAGAGACACAGTACAAGGAAAAAATGCATCGGGAACATTAAACGATGAAGCAAGAAATGTCTGCTCTAGTGCCCTGGGGTTTGAGATCTCTCCTCTAAATTACTGCAGGAAAAAAAGAAAAAACATAACAAAACGTGCTGTGGCTTTTCTGTTCCGTACCACATCATGGATTGTTATTGCTGTGTTACCTGTTTGATAATGTGGGCAGTAACCCTTCCACTATCAGTGCACTAGAGCAGACATTTTGAAAAGAGCTTTGAAACAGACTTTAAAGTTGTCAGTGTAAAAAGTTGTCAGGATGTTAACAATGAAAAGGAAAATGACAGATACATTATTTAAACCGTTCTAGCAACCCTACTTATTCTTTAACGTTTACAGGACCAAATGTACATGTAAATACCCTGAAATTCAGACAATGTTTTCATTGTTAAATGTATGCTATTTGAATAGGTCTTCAGGGTTCAACTGACTGAATTATGAGTCACATTTCTTCTTCACAATTTGCTGTGTTCTGTGGCCCGAGGCATGCAGTGCGCTGTCCCGAGGACAGTACAGGTCAGTGAGTCTTGTGTCCTGTGCTGTCCTGACTCTGCTGAGTCTTGTGTCCTGTGCTGTCCTGACTCTGCTGAGTCTTGTGTCCTGTGGCAGTGCCCTGGCTCTCTCCTGAATGTCTGGTGTAGGTTCTGTATACTTTGCCAGAGTCTTGGCTCAAATCCATATCTTAGAACAGATATTTGTATTACTATAACCTGCATTAAAATTTCATCAATTAGGCAATTAATCACCAATTTACTTTTTTTTGTAATTGGCACACAATTCCAATCATATGCAACTGTAAATAATAACATTTCAAATTGGAAACTTTAAATACGGTGCTGAACAGTGAACTTATGAGAATCTGAGAATGTAGTGTTTAGAAATACAAGATTGGGAAACAACACATACTTCGTATATTGCAACAGGTAGCCAACATTTCTGGAGCAAAATAGTTTTTATGGGTGTGATTCGCCAAATATTTTGGTCGCAAATATTTATGGCTTTACAGTATTAATGGCGATCAGACATTGTATCATTGTTAGTAGTTATTTCTGACATGTATTCGTTGATTGGTTGCAATTGTAGTGTTGCAAAGTTCTGTTACTGTATGTAAAGTGTGACTGGATAGTCAGATTATCATGAGCATTTAAACACTCCCCCCCCCCCCCTCACCAGTACTCACATCTTGAGCGCCCTGTAGCCCCCCCCCATGGTTTAGACTGTCATTGAGTACCCCCTGGTATACTGTGTGCAAGGCTTTTCAATAAGTTATTTTCTTTGTTTATTTCGGATTCATTTCACACAAGGAAAACAACATATTATAAAGGGAATATTTCAGTTTTTGGAGTAATTCTTTAAAATGGTCCTTGTAAAGCAGAATATGGAGATGACTTCTCCAGTGAGTTGTACACTACAATTTAAGACGATGTCCCGTTGTGTGTCCCCTAGATGTAATCTAAAATAAAACAATTAAAACAAAATTAATTATTTGAATAGAAATTCCAAAAGTGGCTATTTTTAAGGTAAGCACCTTTGGCATTCATTCTCAGGTTACTGAGAAAAATCAATTTTTCCATTTCCATTGTGAACCTGTATATGGGGGAGGGGGGTGGCATTATATTGCTATCAGTCTGTCAACAACAAAACTATGTTTGAGGTAAGAAATTCAGAATTGACCAAAGCTTATCACTGACTTGACAGCTGGAGACTTGCAGACGGAATTACAATCCATTTCATAGATTACTAAAGTGACGTGACAAAACCAGAATGGTCAGCAAGATGGGGTCGCTCATATTTTCCATCCAAGAGTGTTGATCTGAAGGGATTAGCAGTAACTCTATTTATCAAGCAACTTTATTATTTTGCTTACAGTAAATATCTTTGTATTTTAGTCAAATTTACTCCTGGTGTTCAGGTGTCCAAGTGTCTAAGATTCTATTAATTATCTTGTGTCCTTCAAGACCCAGTAACTGACATTCAGAGAAGGGACAGGGCGTCACTCGTGTGAATTTTCTGGTGTTTAAGGTTTGATAAGTGACTGAAACATTTCAGACATTCACAACATTGATAAGATCTATTTGTGAGAGCGCTGGTGGACTTTCAAGGAACTTAAATATGTGAATCTCTTCCCACACTCAGTACAGTGATAAGGTTTCTCTCCTGTGTGAACACGCTGGTGTGTTTTAAGATTTTGTAACAGCGTGAAACTCTTCTCGCACTCTGTGCAGTGATGAGGTTTCTCTCCTGTGTGAATGCGCTGGTGCGATTTAAGATTTTGTAACAGCGTGAAACTCTTCCCACACTCAGTACAGTGATAAGGTTTCTCTCCTGTGTGAATGCGCTGGTGTGATTTAAGACTTTCTAATCGCGTGAAACTCCTCCCACACTCAGTGCAGCGATAAGGTTTCTCTCCTGTGTGAACACGCTGGTGGATTTTAAGCCGTGATAAATGATTGAAACTTTTCCCACAATCAGCACAGGAAAATGGTGTCCCTCTTGTGCGATTCCCTTTAGCAGCTAGAGAAAAAAAAGAGAAGAGACAAAGGTTATTGTACAGCATTCTTACACATTCACTCTTCTGCAGGGCTTCCCCTCATAACCATGACCAACTCCTAGAGTGAACTGAATACTGTCAAACACTCTTAATATCACTCCTGTTAATACCAGCCTCCTTTTATCATCATCACATTGGATATAATGGGTGTCAATAAGTACAAATGCTTGAGAATATCACTGATTATCAACACTCGCAGTTAATATTTTCATTGTTACTGTAGCCAGTCATTGATTCCCACCCCACTTAACATCAATTTGAGGAATAATAGCATAAGATCAGGTTTATATGCAAGTGCTGTATTGAAATGTTTCTTCTGGTGACACTTAGCAACCCGACTGGATTTGGCATCACCCAATGATGAGACATGTGATCCCAGCACCACTATAAAGCTGTGGGAGCAGCACAACTGCAAACAGTCTACCAGAAACAGGGAAAGGCTAAGATCCAACAGCATTCGAAACAGGCATGATAGTGGGTGCACATCTAGCAGGGTCACAGCAGCAAGGATAGTTATGTTGAAAGCCATTGATGTAGTGTTTGGGCAGCCACTCTAGCTTAAATTGAGGTGAATCTTCAGCACACTTCTACAGTTTAGTAACCAGTTTTTGCAAGATTAATAGTCAGCTCAGTGTTTCTTGTTTTGTATAATTACCTCTAAATCCCAGTTCACATTCAGGTGGACAATCATCACACAGGCTGGATCCCAGCTGGTTGTTCTCCTCAAGTGTACAGACATTATTTTCAGTAGGAACTTCCTCTGCGATGAGGACACATTCCTGTTCTATGAATTCCTCTTTAATAGGAACACATTCCAGTCGAGGGACCTCTTCATCTTTAACACATGTCAGCTCTGTAACCTGCTTTAGACTTGCATACCACTCCTGGTCAAAGGACTCCTCTTGTGTGTAAACTGCTTCTATCCTTGGCCCCTCCTGTGCTTCAGATTTAGACATAGCATGGCACTCTTTGGGATCTGTGTGAAAGAAAATTGTACACAATTATAACTCTTACTTATTAGCCAGGTTCCTCTACAAAGCCAGCCCCTTGTCAGAATTCTACTGAGAGATGTCATTGGGTCATTAAACTGAAACATGAGGAGGTGTTTTTATTTTTTATTTTACTTAAAGCTAAGGACAACAATGAGTATCCTCTACTAACACAACCAAGTGAATACACTCTTTACACCCAGGAGCTTGACAGTGGAAGTGGACAGCGAGCTACCAGGAAGACAAAGGCCAGCCCTGCAGGTGTCTGCTTGAGCTCACTGGGCTCCTGGCCAATAGATACAAATCATGAATGATGACCTCTAGAGACTTCTACTTTTCCAGACACCACAGGACGGAGAGCTGGGAATGAGGCTGGATCCAACATTGCTTCTAAAGTATTTGTGGGAGAAGGGTGATCAATTAGACGTACAACCGAGGTCCTATTGTAAGTGACTGTGCAGCAGCAGTTGTGATGCATAGTTCAAATTTTGTAAAAACACGCCATTTTGTTATTATTGTTGACAGCCTGGATGGGGTTAAAATGCCCCATCCAGATAAAACCGTGAGAATGCGAGGTCAACAGCGAGTGATTATTGACAGACTTGGTGTCGACCACGCGTATAAGAAAGCCTGTGCAGAACGTGGTCGAGGGGTAAATTAGGTAACTGACAGCCAGCTGGCTGAACGGGGGTTGGGGTGTGCACGAGTGGAGAACAGGAGCACAGAGAGGAGGTAAAAGAAGAAATTAAAGAAACAATTGCTACGCGTGCTGGTTCAACACCAGCATGACACTTGTTTTAGTCAGTGGTGTGTGACCGAGTTTAGTAAAAATACCCTGAATATTTATTTTTTCCCAAATTGTGTTTTTTCATAATGAAAGTTGATGTTATTTTTAAATTACATTTTTTTGTATACCATTTTATTATTGTAACAATTATTATTATTATTATTATTATTATTTTATTTCTTAGCAGATGCCCTTATCCAGGGCGACTTACAATTATTACAAGATATCACATTATTTTAACATACAATTCCCCATTCATACAGTTGGGTTTTTAACTGGAGCAATCTAGGTAAAGTACCTTGCTCAAGGGTACAGCAGCAGTGTCCCCCACCTGGGATTGAACCCACAACCCTCCGGTCAAGAGTCCAGAGCCCTAACCACTACTCCACACTGCTGCCCAATTAGTGTGTGAATCACTCAGAAAACATTGATTTGTGTTTGTCTGAATTAAAAATTTTATTTTTATTAGAGAGCTCCCCTAAATCCCTTGTTTAGAAAGATGCAGGGTATTAATGCTTGTGAAAGAGTAGCCGTGTGCCGTGTGGGTGCGTGCATTCACTGCTGAGTGACAGGCAGGAGAGCGAGACGGAGGTTGAAGTTGATACGCCCCCCCACAGGCAAACAGGATTTATTTACATATCAAGAACATACTGAACAGATCACCTGACACTACCAGCAATGGCAGCACACGGAGCACTTTGGTAGGATCTACAATCTCTGAACTTATCTTCTCTGCTCAATAATAAACTAACGTTGCTGAAGAGCTTGATCATGGAGGATATGTGATGGGCGGACACGTGACAGATTACAGTATTTCTTTTTTGTTGTTTTATGAATGAGTATGAAATCGCCTTAGTGCCCTTGGGTTGGATTTATGTTTGGTCTTTTTTGCCCCCTGAATGCCCAATGAAGGCAACGTTGCCTTGCCCTTCAAGACCTTAACTTCTTGCCCTGGGTATTGCCCTGTTTTATTGTGGCAGTGTGTTGTGTCTAAAAATATATCTGCAGGCAGCAGTCAAATCAAACATGCAAACCCAATGTGCTGCTTTATATTGATATCAAAGCTCACAAATCACTATCCTAAACCTCTGCAATATGGTTGGTTAAAGTCTCAGTGGGACTACAGGTTTGTTTAATTTACTAGCCACAGTTTACTCTATAGAAGATATCATTTTACCAGAAGAAGAGCCATTTAAGACTCCTAATTAGACTGGTTAAGATTTATAGACTAATCCTTTCTTGCAGTTCACAGAATACCCATTTAAATCTTAATTAGGCTAGGTGAGATATACAAACATAGCCTAGTACTTTCCTATACTCTTATAATTAATTAGACTACCTAATATTAGGACAGTGGAGTCGAGTTATTAACAGCACTCATAATAAGCACTTTAAAATGTCTGGCGAGAAATTCTAACTAAGACCTCATCAATAAAATTGACCAAGCAACATCATCAAAAAGATCAACCTTACCGTGAAATAATCCCTGGTTCTCGTTCCTCTGAAAGTCTTGTTCATTGCAGTCGGGGTTCATGTTTCTGAGAGGTTGTTTAATGTCTGCATCTGCAGCGTTCATGCATTCCCGCACTGCTTTCAACTCGCTCTCTGATATTTCCAATCTCAGCTTCAGACTTTCATTCTCTTTCTCCTTTCCAGCCATTTCCATTCGGAATTCAGTGAATTTGCCGCCGACAACTTTTGTGATTTGGCACAAGACGGTGTCTACAGCCGCTTTCACTGCGTGCTCGATGGTAGAGGCGAGCTCGTCTTGAAAGAACGACACGGAGACACTGACGTCCATCTTCATTTGTACCCAACCTAAAATACTTTAAACAGCAGATAATACAATTCTGTAAAACCTGTAGGGCTGCAGCCCTCTCTTCTGCATAAGCAAAACAACCTTTTCTATCTCCTGTACTGAAATGGAGCGTCACAAGCAGTGGGCGTGTCTGGTTGGAACCATTGGCTGTAGAAACTCTAATCCCAGCCTGATTGGCTGCTGGCCTCCCTGTCGAACCCAAGGGAGGTTTTGAAGCTGGATCCCGGGGTTCTCCATGTGGGCTCTTACTGGCGTTGTGTTTTCCAATGCAATGTCCTGTGGAGGATCTGAAATGGCGCCAGTTTAGTTTCTCTGCTTTGTACTCCAAAACCGCTTCGAGTGTGTGAGTCATTGCATTGCGCTTGATTTGTTAATAGAGTCGACTGTTTGTTTATATGAATGGTTTTAGTTATAGTGGCGGTTTAGAGGTGAAGGGGGAGACTTGAGACAGATTAACAAAAAAACAACAATTATTTATGCGCCGATGGAAGAGAGAGAGAGCGTAAACAACTGAATTTAATTCACATTATTAGACACATCATTATTAATTTCTTAGCAGACGCCCTTATCCAGGGTGACTTACAATTATTACAAGATATCACATTATTTGTTATATACAATTACCCATTCATAGTTGTTTTTATACTGGAGCAATATAGGTAAAGTACCTTGCTCAAGGGTACAGCAGCAGTGTCCCCCACCTGGGATTGAACCCATGACTCTCCGGTCAAGAGTCCAGAGCCCTAACCACTACTCCACACTGGTCCACAACTTCAAAATGGAATTTGAAAACTGAACTGCACACAAATGAAGTTTTAATTTCAATTACACACACCTGTCAACTTTTCAAAATACAAAATCGGGGGTGTGTGGTGCAGTCCGTGATATATATATATATATATATATATATATATATATATATATATATATATATATATTACTGTTTCCCAGTAGAGTTGCGGGGTTGCAGGTGCGCGGCTAACTATGTGAATTTAACTCGCGCTGAATGCATGCCTGCACAGGGCTCCGCTGGGTCCTAAACCCTGCTCGGTACAGGCGGGGATTGCAGTAAACACACACCGGACACGACTCTTGTAGACATTGGAGGTTTGCTGACATGACGGGGTTAAACAGTAGAGTTTTGACCAAAATACGGGAGACTCCCGGTGAATACGGGAGAGTTGACAGGTGTGATTGCATTTAAATCTGCAGGAGAGCGCTTTGATACCAGTCTGAATGAAGTTTTTTTGATAATGGACTTTCGCTGTGATTCTCAACTGCCAGGCATTAGGGAACAATAGAGTTATAGCACCCGCTTCAACCCGTGCTACAAAAAAACTAAATACAGGAATTGATAATAATTTACAAGGTATACTCTTTGTATTTTGCTAAACAAAAGAGGTACGGTTATCAGTTACTTTTGTTTAGCAAGCTGGCATTGTAAATGAAACATGGTGAGGTATAATTCTGTACCACCCAGAGGCTAAAGGGTTAATTGTACCCTGGCATGTTTTAGTTTCTTTTGTTTATCAAGGTACGTCTTCAGACTGGTCACTTTGATGCAGGTGTACCAGAGGTGTGCCGTGTGTAGGACGGTGTTCAAATGCAATTTTAGATTTCAACAAACAAAATCCAGAGTCGATTATTCAATTTAGGGTTTACCTAACTAAAAACATATCTGAAATCAAAATGCCCACTGGTAAATCCATCTCCGTTACATATGTGAGCAGGAGGATGATGGGAAATGTAGTTCTGAGAGGTCCATGCGGGTACATGGGAAGCCATCTTGAGGCAGGGAATGCAATTTAAAAGTTAAAAAAGTGGTCAAAATGTAAAAAATTAAAACAATACACACACCTTACGTAAACAGTTGTAGCAACACGTGGGAACACGTAACACAATAAAATAAAAAGGTCCTCATGTGCCCTTTAATTTCCTGCAAGGGGTGAAAGTGCTATTGTAATGGTGTTTCTGTAAGTTTCAGTAGTTGGACGTGTACAAAAGTAGCTGACAGCAGTTACATGGACGTTAAAATCGTGATATAATAATTGGATTGTGAGGGAACTTGCAAATAAATGACCTACCTGCTTGGAACATCATACTGTTAGTTGGATGAGAACATATTTATTTGCATGTAAATCATTATATTATGTGAAGATTGGAGCGAAGTTTTAGGCTACCAATAATCAGCATAATAATTAGAATTGATAGTAGAAGACGCTGAACTGGAGAATGCTGCCAATCTCTCTGTTGGGTAGATTTTCTCTGGAAGGGTCCCAGCTCAGAATAAAGAAAAGGAGACTCTCACTCTCTAAACTAGGAGAGCTATCCTTGCCTGTTCTTGAGAAATATTATGTGGCTGCAAGCTATGTTCTGTGAAATACTGGATTTTTGAAAATGTTAATGCCAGATGTACCCACATGAAACCATTTGGAAAACAACCTGACTATTCACTCCTCACTGGTCCCAGAAAAAAATGTTTAAGCAATACATTTTACATACTATTTACATACATTAAATGTCTGGTATATTGTTTTAAAATGTTTCGGATTAGACCATGCTTATTTAAAACTGGAGGGTATTCCGTCCACAAAATACAAAAAGCTTGGTATCAACACTGCAGGACATCTCTCAGAACGACACACTGTCCTTTCACACAGCACAGTCAGTACAGTACAGTATAGCAAAGGAACTCTTTCAGTTCTTTCAAATAAGACAGGTTCTCAAAATGATCACACTATAGCCTACACACTGATAGCATATGTGCAATCGAATAAATATGATTGAGGCATGCTGAGCTGTAAAAAAATACCATGAAACTGCAGGGTGCAAATAAAAACGAGAGTGTAACAAATGGACAATATTAGCCTAACACTTGTGCCCTTTTTACATGCAATATAGTACCCCAAAATTAGTTTCCAAAAAAATTATAAAGACCATACAGACATCACAGAAATTAGAAACAAGCAATACAATGCATACAATTAATAAGACAAAATGTATGCAATACAATAAAGAATAGGCTTTATATTATAGCCTATTAAAAACAGGTGTGTGGTGTCTTTGTAAACGCTGATATTACGTTAAACAGCTTTCGCTTTGTATTATAAGCTTTCACAATTATTTTCAGGAAATCGAGAGATCTTGCTAGGAACTCAGGATCGATGAGGGAGGCAGTGTCTGCTGGGTGCTGCTTTTTTTATCAAGTTGTCGGACAGTGTAGTTGGTCAGTTTTGGAAGGAAAAATAACAAAGTCAGCTATAGTACTCATTTTTACTTCGTTTATTTTAGAAATGTCATAACTGAATCAACACGTTATGTGAGAACATTCTTTCAAAAAAACTAAAATGCAATCACCTTTTAAAAACCAGTCTCCACGTCAATTTCAGTCCTCGATGCCGCTTGTCAGATTCAGCAGGCTACTGTTTAGCCAGAGACACAGTACAAGGAAAAAATGCATCGGGAGCATTAAACGACGAAGCAAGAAATGTCTGCTCTAGTGCCCTGGGGTTTGAGATCTCTCCTCTAAATTACTGCAGGAAAAGAACATAACAAAACGTGCTGTGGCTTTTCTGTTCCGTACCACATCATGGATTGTTATTGCTGTGTTACCTGTTTGATAATGTGGGCACTAATCCTTCCACTATCAGTGCACTAGAGCAGACATGTTGAAAAGAGCTTTGAAACAGACTTTAAAGTTGTAAGTGTAAAAAGTTGTCAGGATGTTAACAATGAAAAGGAAAATGACAGATACATTATTTAAACCGTTCTAGCAACCCTACTTATTCTTTAACGTTTGCAGGACCAAATGTACATGTAAATACCCTGAAATTCAGACAATGTTTTCATTGTTAAATGTATGCTATTTGAATAGGTCTTCAGGGTTCAACTGACTGAATTATGAGTCACATTTCTTCTTCACAATTTGCTGTGTTCTGTGGCCCGAGGCATGCAGTGCGCTGTCCCGAGGACAGTACAGGTCAGTGAGTCTTGTGTCCTGTGCTGTCCTGACTCTGCTGAGTCTTGTGTCCTGTGCTGTCCTGACTCTGCTGAGTCTTGTGTCCTGTGGCAGTGCCCTGGCTCTCTCCTGAATGTCTGGTGTAGGTTCTGTATACTTTGCCAGAGTCTTGACTCAAATCCATATCTTAGAACATATATTTGTATTACTATAACCTGCATTAAATTTTCATCAATTAGGCAATTAATCACCAATTTACTTTTTTTGTAATTGGCACACAATTCCAATCATATGCAACTGTAAATAATAACATTTCAAATTGGAATTGGAAACTTTAAATACAGTGCTGAACACTGAACTTATGAGAATCTGCGAATGTAGTGTTTAGAAATACAAGATTGGGAAACAACACATACTTCGTATATTGCAACAGGTAGCCAACATTTCTGGAGCAAAATAGTTTTTATGGGTGTGATTCGTCAAATATTTTGGTCGCAAATATTTATGGCTTTACAGTATTAATGGCGATCAGACATTGTATCATTGTTAGTAGTTATTTCTGACATGTATTCGTTGATTGGTTGCGATTGTAGTGTTGCAAAGTTCTGTTACTGTATGTAAAGTGTGATTGGATACTCAGATTATCATGAGCATTTAAACACTCCCCCCCTCACCAGTACTCACATCTTGAGCGCCCTGTGGCCCCCGCCCAATGTTTAGACTGTCATTGAGTACCCCTGGTATACTGTGTGCAAGGCTTTTCAATAAGTTATTTTCTTTGTTTATTTCGGATTCATTTCGCACAAGGAAAACAACATATTATAAAGGAAATATTTCAGTGTTTGGAGTAATTCTTTAAAATTGTCCTTGTAAAGCAGAATATGGAGATGACTTCTCCAGTGAGTTGTACACCATGTCCCGTTGTGTGTCCCCTAGATGTAATCTAAAATAAAACAATTAAAACAAAATTAATTATTTGAATAGAAATTCCAAAAGTGGCTATTTTTAAGGTAAGCACCTTTGGCATTCATTCTCAGGTTACTAAGAAAAATCAATTTTTCCATTTCCATTGTGAAACTGTATATGGGGGAGGGGGGTGGCATTATATTGCTATCAGTCTGTCAACAACAAAACTATGTTTGAGGTAAGAAATTCAGAATTGACCAAAGCTTATCATTGACTTGACAGCTGGTGACTTGCAGACGGAATTACAATCCATTTCATAGATTACTAAAGTGACGTGACAAAACCAGAATGGTCAGCAAGATGGGGTCGCTCATATTTTCCATCCAAGAGTGTTGATCTGAAGGGATTAGCAGTAACTCTATTTATCAAGCAACTTTATAATTTTGCTTACAGTAAATATCTTTGTATTTTAGTCAAATTTACTCCTGGTGTTCAGGTGTCCAAGTGTCTAAGATTCTATTAATTATCTTGTGTCCTTCAAGACCCAGTAACTGACATTCAGAGAAGGGACAGAGCGTCACTCGTGTGCATTTTCTGGTGTTTTTTAAGGTTTGATAAGTGACTGAAACATTTCAGACATTCACTACATTGATAAGATCTATTTGTGAGAGCGCTAGTGGACTTTCAAGGAACTTAAATATGTGAATCTCTTCCCACACTCAGTGCAGTGATGTGGTTTCTCTCCTGTGTGAACACGCTGGTCTGTTTTAAGATTTTGTAATATCTTGAAACTCCTCCCACACTCAGTACAGTGATAAGGTTTCTCTCCTGTGTGACTGCGCTGATGTAATTGAAGACTTCCTAACTGTGTGAAACTCTTCCCGCAATCTGTGCAGTGATAAGGTTTCTCTCCTGTGTGAATGCGCTGGTGCGATTTAAGATTTTGTAACAGCGTGAAACTCTTCCCGCACTCTGTGCAGTGATAAGGTTTCTCTCCTGTGTGAACATGCTGGTGTCTGTTAAGATTTTGTAACTGCGTGAAACTCCTCCCACACACTGTGCAGTGATAAGGTTTCTCTCCTGTGTGAATGCGCAGGTGTGATTGAAGACTTCCTAACTGTGTGAATTTCTTCTCGCACTCTGTGCAGTGATAAGGTTTTTCTCCTGTGTGAATGTGCTGATGGTTTTTAAGACTTTCTAATCGCGTGAAACTCCTCCCACAGTCAGTGCAGTGATGAGGTTTCTCTCCTGTGTGAACACGCTGGTGGATTTTAAGCCTTGATAAATGATTGAAACTTTTCCCACAATCAGCACAGGAAAATGGTGTCCCTCTTGTGTGATTCCCTTTAGCAGCTAGGGAAAAAAAAGAGAAGAGACAAAGGTTATTGTACAGCATTCTTACACATTCACTCTTATGCAGGGCTTTCCCTCATAACCATGACCAACTCCTAGAGTGAACTGAATACTGCCAAACACTCTTAATATCACTCCTGTTAATACCAGCCTCCTTTTATCATCATCACATTGGATATAATGGGTGTCAATAAGTACAAATGCTTGAGGATATTACTTTGATTATCAACACTCGCAGTTAATATCACTCACATTTCCCAGTCATTGATTTCCACCCCACTTAACATCACTTTGAGGAATAATAGTATAAGATCAGGTTTACATGCAAGTGCTGTATTGGATTTGGCATCCCTCAGTGATGAGACATGTGATCCCAGTGTAATAGAAATGTTACAGAAAATAGAACTGACTCGACATAATGTACTGCCATAACCTTGCTCACATAACCTTGTATGATTTGCTAAAGATAAGGAACCGCAAGATGCCTACACTGCAGCTGCGGCTGTGAGAAAAAAGGATGAGCCAGACGTGTCTTTTTACACGTATACCCAAACTACCCATCCTTTTTATCTGCTTGCTTAGTTTTATGCCAAGTATGCATAGTTATAAGTTTTCTCTTATATGCTAATACCTGAATCATCATTGGCTAACCCTCTGCCTTGCTGACAGTTTTAAGGTATATAAGAAACTGATCTAACTCTGTATGTTGGAACACTGCTCGATGATTATCTAGCACCCTGTGTGTTGAGAGTGTTTTCAGTTTGCAAACTTAAGAAATAAAGGCCTGTGTGTTTGGAACTCGCAGTCTCTCTTCCTTTTATTAGAACCACTATAAAGCTGTGGGAGCAGCACAACTGCAAACAGTCTACCAGAAACAGGGAAAGGCAAAGATCCAACAGCATTCGAAACAGGCATGATAGTGGGTGCACATCTAGCAGGGTCACAGCAGCAAGGATAGTTATGTTGAAAGCCACTGATGTAGTGTTTGGGCAGCCACTCTAGCTTAAATTGAGGTGAATTTTCAGCACACTTCTAGAGTTTAGTAACCAGTTTTTGCAAGATTAATAGTCAGCTTAATGTGTCTTGTTTTGTATAATTACCTCCAAATCCCACTTCACATTCAGGTGGACAATCATCACACAGGCTGGATCCCAGCTGGTTGTTCTCCTCAAGTGTACAGACATTATTTTCAGTAGGAACTTCCTCTGCGATGGGGACACATTCCTGTCCTATGAATTCCTGTTTAATAGGAACGCATTCCAGTCGAGGGACCTCTTCATCTTTAACACATGTCAGCTCTGTAACCTGCTTTAGACTTGCACACCACTCCTGGTCAAAGGACTCCTCTTGTGTGTGAACTGCTTCTATCCTTGGACCCTCCTGTGCTTCAGATTTAGGCACAGCATGGCTCTCTGTGGGATCTGTGTGAAAGAAAATTGTACAAAATTATAACTCTTACTTATTAGCCAGGTTCCTCTACAAAGCCAGCCCCTTGTCAGAATTCTACTGAGAGATGTCATTACACTGAAACAATTCATGAGGTGTTTTTTTTTTATTTTACTTAAAGCTAAGGAGAACAGTGAGTAAGGAATACAGTGAGTATCCTCTACTAACACAACCAAGTGAATAAACTCTTTACACCCAGGAGCTTGACAGTGGAAGTGGACAGCGAGCTACCAGGAAGACAAAGGCCAGCCCTGCAGGTGTCTGCTTGAGCTCACTGGGCTCCTGGCCAATAGATACAAATCATGAATGATGACCTCTAGAGACTTCTACTTTTCCAGACACCACAGGATGGAGAGCTGGGAATGAGGCTGGATCCAACATTGCTTCTAAAGTATTTGTGGGAGAAGGGTGATCAATTAGCTGTACAACCGAGGTCCTATTGTAAGTGACTGTGCAGCAGCAGTTGTGATGCATAGTTCAAATTTTGTAAAAACACGTCATTTTGTTATTATTGTTGACAGCCTGGATGGGGTTAAAATGCCCCATCCAGATAAAACCGTGAGAATGCGAGGTCAACAGCGAGTGATTATTGACAGACTGGCTGTCGACCACGCGTATGAGAAAGCCTGTGCAGAACGTGGTCGAGGGGTAAATTAGGTAACTGACAGCCAGTTGGCTGAACGGGGGTTGGGGTGTGCAGGAGTGGAGAACTGGAGCACAGAGAGGAGGTAAAAGAAGAAATTAAAGAAACAATTGCTACGCGTGCTGGTTCAACACCAGCATGACACTTGTTTTAGTCAGTGGTGTGTGATCGCGTTTAGTAAAAATACCCTGAATATTTATTTTTTCCCAAATTACCCTTTGTGTTTTTTCATAATGAAAGTTGATGGTGTTTTTAAATTAAATTTTTTTGTATACCATTTTATTTTTACAATTACCTATATTTTATTTTTGTAACAATTATTATTATTATTATTATTTCTTAGCAGACGCCCTTATCCAGGGCGACTTACAATTGTTACAAGATATCACATTATTTTTACATACAATTACCCATTGATTCAGTTGGGTTTTTACTGGAGCAATCTAGGTAAAGTACCTTGCTCAAGGGTACAGCAGCAGTGTCCCCCACCTGGGATTGAACCCACAACCCTCCGGTCAAGAGTCCAGAGCCCTAACCACTACGCCACACTGCTGCCCAATTAGTGTGTGAATCACTCAGAAAACATTGATTTGTGTTTGTTTGAATTAAAATTTTTATTTTTATTAGAGAGCTCCCCTAAATCCCTTGTTTAGAAAGATGCAGGGTATTAATGCTTGTGAAAGAGTAGCCGTCTGCTGTGCATTCACTGCTGAGTGACAGGCAGGAGAGCGAGACGGAGGTTGAAATTGATACGCCCTCCTGCAGGCGAACAGGATTTATTTACATATTAAGAACATACTGAACAGATCACCTGACACTACCAGCAATGGCAGCACACGGAGCACTTTGGTAGGATCTCCAATCTCTGAACTTATCTTCTCTGCTCAATAATAAACTAACGTTGCTGAAGAGCTTGATCATGGAGGATATGTGATGGGCGGACACGTGACAGATTACAGTATTTCTTTTTTGTTGTTTTATGAATGAGTATGAAATCGCCTTAGTGCCCTTGGGTTGGATTTATGTTTGGTCTTTTTTGCCCCCTGAATGCTCACGCCCAATGAAGGCAACGTTGCCTTGCCCTTCAAGACCTTAACTTCTTGCCCTGGGTATTGCCCTGTTTTATTGTGGCAGTGTGTTGTGTCTGAAAATATATCTGCAGGCAGCAGTCAAATCAAACATGAAAACCCAATGTGCTGCTTTATATTGATATCAAAGCTCACAAATCATTATCCTAACCCTCTGCAATACGGTTTGTTAAAGTCTCAGTGGGGCTATAGGTTTGTTTAATTTACTAGCCAGAGTTTACTCTATAGAAGATATCTCTTTACAAGAAGAAGAGCCATTTAAGACTCCTAATTAAACT
This sequence comes from Acipenser ruthenus, assembly GCF_902713425.1. NCBI lineage: Eukaryota > Metazoa > Chordata > Actinopteri > Acipenseriformes > Acipenseridae > Acipenser > Acipenser ruthenus. The sequence continues at coordinate 830,081 of NC_081245.1, forward strand.
GGTTAAGATTTATAGACTAATCCTTTCTTGCAGTTCATAGAATACCCATTTAAATCTTCATTAGGCTAGGTGAGATATACAAACATAGCCTAGTAATTTCCTATACTCTTATAATTAATTAGACTGCCTAATATTAGGACAGTGGAGTCGAGTTATTAACAGCACTCATAATAAGCACTTTAAAATGTCTGGCGAGAAATTCTAACTAAGACCTCATCAATAAAATTGACCAAGCAACATCATCAAAAAGATCAACCTTACCTTGAAATAACCCCTGGTTCTCGTTCCTCTGAAAGTCTTGTTCATTGCAGTCGGGGTTCATGTTTCTGAGAGGTTGTTTAATGTCTGCATCTGCAGCGTTCATGCATTCCCGCACTGCTTTCAACTCGCTCTCTGATATTTCCAATCTCAGCTTCAGACTTTCATTCTCTTTCTCCTTTCCAGCCATTTCCATTCGGAATTCAGTGAATTTGCCGCCGACAACTTCTGTGATTTGGCACAAGACGGTGTCTACAGCCGCTTTCACTGCGTGCTCGATGGTAGAGGCGAGCTCGTCTTGAAAGAACGACACGGAGACGCTGACGTCCATCTTCATTTGTACCCAACCTAAAATACTTTAAACAGCAGATAATACAATTCTGTGAAACCTGTAGGGCTGCAGCCCTCTCTTCTGCATAAGCAAAACAACCTTTTCTATCTCCTGTACTGAAATGGAGCGTCACAAGCAGTGGGCGTGTCTGGTTGGAACCATTGGCTGTAGAAACTCTAATCCCAGCCTGATTGGCTGCTGGCCTCCCTGTCGAACCCAAGGGAGGTTTTGAAGCTGGATCCCGGGGTTCTCCATGTGGGCTCTTACTGGCGTTGTGTTTTCAATGCAATGTCCTGTGGAGGATCCGAAATGGCGCCAGTTTAGTTTCTCTGCTTTGTACTCCAAAACCGCTTCGACTGTGTGAGTCATTGCATTGCGCTTGATTTGTTAATAGAGTCGACTGTTTGTTTATATGAATGGTTTTAGTTATAGTGGCGGTTTAGAGGTGAAGGGGGAGACTTGAGACAGATTAACAAAACAACAACAATAATTTATGCGCCGATGGAAGAGAGAGAGAGCGTAAACAACTGAATTTATCGGAATTTAATTCACATTATTAGACACATCATTATTTATTAGCAGACGCCCTTATCCAGGGTGACTTACAATTGTTACAAGATATCACATTATTTGTTACATACAATTACCCATTTATACAGTTGGGTTTTTACTGGAGCAATCTAGGTAAAGTACCTTGCTCAAGGGTACAGCATCAGTGTCCCCCACCTGGGATTGAACCCACGACTCTCTGGTCAAGAGTCCAGAGCTCTAACCACTACTCCACACTGGTCCACAACTTTAAAATGGAATTTGAAAACTGAACTGCACAAACATGAAGTTTTAATTTCAATTACACACACCTGTCAACTTTTCAAAATACAAAATCGGGGGTGTGTGGTGCAGTCCGTGATATATATATATATATAGTTTTTACTGTTTCCCCAGTAGAGTTGCGGGGTTGCAGGTGCGCAGCTAACTATGTGAATTTAACTCGCGCTGAATGCATGCCTGCACAGGGCTCCGCTGGGTCCTAAACCCTGCTCGGTACAGGCGGGGATTGCAGTAACCACACACCGGACACGACTCTTGTAGACATTGGAGGTTTGCTGACATGAGGGGGTTAAACAGTAGAGTTTTGACCAAAATACCGGAGACTCCCGGTGAATACGGGAGAGTTGACAGGTGTGATTGCATTTAAATCTGCAGGAGACCGCTTTGATACCAGTCTGAATGAAGTTTTTTTGATAGTGGACATTCGCTGTGATTCTCAACTGCCAGGCATAAGGGAACAATAGAGTTATAGCACCCGCTTCAACCCGTGCTACAAAAAAACTAAACACAGGAATTGTTAATAATTTACAAGGTATACTCTTTGTATTTTGCTAAACAAAAGAGGTACGGTTATCAGTTACTTTTGTTTAGCAAGCTGGCATTGTAAATGAAACATGGTGAGGTATAATTCTGTACCAGCCAGAGGCTAAAGGGTTAATTGTACCCTGGCATGTTTTAGTTTCTTTTGTTTATCAAGGTACATCTTCAGACTGGTCACTTTGATGCAGGTGTACCAGAGGTGTGCCGTGTGTAGGACGGTGTTCAAATGCAATTTTAGATTTCAACAAACAAAATCCAGAGTCGATTATTCAATTTAGGGTTTACCTAACTAAAAACATATCTGAAATCAAAATGCCCACTGGTAAATCCATCTCCGTTACATATGTGAGCAGGAGGATGATGGGAAATGTAGTTCTGAGAGGTCCATGCGGGTACATGGGAAGCCATCTTGAGGCAGGGAATGCAATTTAAAAGTTAAAAAAGTGGTCAAAATGTAAAAAATTAAAACAATACACACACCTTACGTAAACAGTTGTAGCAACACGTGGGAACATGTAACACAATAAAATAAAAAGGTCCTCATGTGCCCTTTAATTTCCTGCAAGGGGTGAAAGTGCTATTGTAATGGTGTTTCTGTAAGTTTCAGTAGTTGGACGTGTACAAAAGTAGCTGACAGCAGATACATGGACGTTAAAATCGTGATATAATAATTGGATTGTGAGGGAACTTGCAAATAAATTACCTACCTGCTTGGAACATCATACTGTTAGTTGGATGGGGACATATTTATTTGCATGTAAATCATTATATTATGTGCAGATTGGAGAGAAGTTTTAGGCTACCAATAATCAGCATAATAATTAGAATTAACAGTAGAAGACGCTGAACTGGAGAATGCTGCCAATCTCTCTGTTGGGTAGATTTTCTCTGGAAGGGTCCCAGCCCAGAATAAAGAAAAGGAGACTCTCACTCTCTGAACCAGGAGAGCTACCCTTGCCTGTTCTTGAGAAATATTATGTGGCTGCAAGCTATGTTCTGTGAAATACTGGATTTTTGAAAATGTTAATGCCGGATGTACCCACATGAAAACCATTTGGAAAACAACCTGACTATTCACTCCTCACTGGTCCCAGAAAAAAATGTTTAAGCAATACATTTTACATACTATTTAAATACATTAAATGTCTGGTATATTGTTTTAAAATGTTTCGGATTAGACCATGCTTATTTAAAACTGGAGGGTATTCCGTCCACAAAATAGAAAAAGCTTGGTATCAACACTGCAGGACATCTCTCAGAACGACACACTGTCCTTTCACACAGCACAGTCAGTACAGTACAGTATAGCAAAGGAACTCTTTCAGTTCTTTCAAATAAGACAAGTTCTCAAAATGATCACACTATAGCCTACACACTGATAGCATATGTGCAATCGAATAAATATGATTGAGGCATGCTGAGCTGTAAAAAAATACCATGAAACTGCAGGGTGCAAATAAAAACGAGAGTGTAACAAATGGACAATATTAGCCTAACACTTGTGCCCTTTTTACATGCAATATAGTACCCCAAAATTAGTTTCCAAAAAAATTATAAAGACCATACAGACATCACAGAAATTAGAAACAAGCAATACAATTAATAATACAAAATTAACAAGACAAAATGTATGCAATACAATAAAGAATAGGCTTTATATTATAGCCTATTAAAAACAGGTGTGTGGTGTCTTTGTAAACGCTGATATTACGTTAAACAACTTTCGCTTTGTATTATAAGCTTTCACAATTATTTTCAGGAAATCGAGAGATCTTGCTAGGAACTCAGGATCGATGAGAGAGGCAGTGTCTGCTAGGTGCTGTTTTTTTATCGAGTTGTCGGACAGTGTAGTTGGTGAGTTTTGGAAGGAAAAATAACAAAGTCAGCTATAGTACTCATTTTTACTTCGTTTATTTTAGAAATGTCATAACTGAATCAACACGTTATGTGAGAACATTCTTTCAAAAAAACTAAAATGCAATCACCTTTTAAAAACGAGTCGCCACGTCAATTTCAGTCCTCGATGCCGCTTGTCAGATTCAGCAGGCTACTGTTTAGCCAGAGACACAGTACAAGGAAAAAATGCATCGGGAACATTAAACGACGAAGCAAGAAATGTCTGCTCTAGTGCCCTGGGGTTTGAGATCTCTCCTCTAAATTACTGCAGGAAAAGAACATAACAAAACGTGCTGTGGCTTTTCTGTTCCGTACCACATCATGGATTGTTATTGCTGTGTTACCTGTTTGATAATGTGGGCAATAATCCTTCCCCTATCAGTGCACTAGAGCAGACATTTTGAAAAGAGCTTTGAAACAGACTTTAAAGTTGTCAGTGTAAAAAGTTGTCAGGATGTTAACAATGAAAAGGAAAATGACAGATACATTATTTAAACCGTTCTAGCAACCCTGCTTATTCTTTAACGTTTGCAGGACCAAATGTACATGTAAATACCCTGAAATTCAGACAATGTTTTCATTGTTAAATGTATGCTATTTGAATAGGTCTTCAGGGTTCAACTGACTGAATTATGAGTCACATTTCTTCTTCACAATTTGCTGTGTTCTGTGGCCCGAGGCATGCAGTGCGCTGTCCCGAGGACAGTACAGGTCAGTGAGTCTTGTGTCCTGTGCTGTCCTGACTCTGCTGAGTCTTGTGTCCTGTGCTGTCCTGACTGTGCTGAGTCTTGTGTCCTGTGGCAGTGCCCTGGCTCTCTCCTGAATGTCTGGTGTAGGTTCTGTATACTTTGCCAGAGTCTTGGCTCAAATCCATATCTTAGAACAGATATTTGTATTACTATAACCTGCATTAAAATTTCATCAATTAGGCAATTAATCACCAATTTACTTTTTTTTGTAATTGGCACACAATTCCAATCATATGCAACTGTAAATAATAACATTTCAAATTGGAAACTTTAAATACGGTGCTGAACAGTGAACTTATGAGAATCTGAGAATGTAGTGTTTAGAAATACAAGATTGGGAAACAACACATACTTCGTATATTGCAACAGGTAGCCAACATTTCTGGAGCAAAATAGTTTTTATGGGTGTGATTCGCCAAATATTTTGGTCGCAAATATTTATGGCTTTACAGTATTAATGGCGATCAGACATTGTATCATTGTTAGTAGTTATTTCTGACATGTATTCGTTGATTGGTTGCAATTGTAGTGTTGCAAAGTTCTGTTACTGTATGTAAAGTGTGACTGGATAGTCAGATTATCATGAGCATTTAAACACTCCCCCCCCCCCCCCTCACCAGTACTCACATCTTGAGCGCCCTGTAGCCCCCCCCCCCCATGGTTTAGACTGTCATTGAGTACCCCCTGGTATACTGTGTGCAAGGCTTTTCAATAAGTTATTTTCTTTGTTTATTTCGGATTCATTTCACACAAGGAAAACAACATATTATAAAGGGAATATTTCAGTTTTTGGAGTAATTCTTTAAAATGGTCCTTGTAAAGCAGAATATGGAGATGACTTCTCCAGTGAGTTGTACACTACAATTTAAGACGATGTCCCGTTGTGTGTCCCCTAGATGTAATCTAAAATAAAACAATTAAAACAAAATTAATTATTTGAATAGAAATTCCAAAAGTGGCTATTTTTAAGGTAAGCACCTTTGGCATTCATTCTCAGGTTACTGAGAAAAATCAATTTTTCCATTTCCATTGTGAAACTGTTTATGGGGGAGGGGGGTGGCATTATATTGCTATCAGTCTGTCAACAACAAAACTATGTTTGAGGTAAGAAATTCAGAATTGACCAAAGCTTATCATTGACTTGACGGCTGGTGACTTGCAGACGGAATTACAATCCATTTCATAGATTACTAAAGTGACGTGACAAAACCAGAATGGTCAGCAAGATGGGGTCGCTCATATTTTCCATCCAAGAGTGTTGATCTGAAGGGATTAGCAGTAACTCTATTTATCAAGCAACTTTATTATTTTGCTTACAGTAAATATCTTTGTATTTTAGTCAAATTTACTCCTGGTGTTCAGGTGTCCAAGTGTCTAAGATTCTATTAATTATCTTGTGTACTTCAAGACCCAGTAACTGACATTCAGAGAAGGGACAGGGCGTCACTCGTGTGAATTTTCTGGTGTTTAAGGTTTGATAAGTGACTGAAACATTTCAGACATTCACAACATTGATAAGATCTATTTGTGAGAGCGCTGGTGGACTTTCAAGGAACTTAAATATGTGAATCTCTTCCCACACTCAGTGCAGTGATAAGGTTTCTCTCCTGTGTGAACACGCTGGTGTGTTTTAAGATTTTGTAACAGCGTGAAACTCTTCTCGCACTCTGTGCAGTGATGAGGTTTCTCTCCTGTGTGAATGCGCTGGTGCGATTTAAGATTTTGTAACAGCGTGAAACTCTTCCCACACTCAGTACAGTGATAAGGTTTCTCTCCTGTGTGAATGCGCTGGTGTGATTTAAGACTTTCTAATCGCGTGAAACTCCTCCCACACTCAGTGCAGCGATAAGGTTTCTCTCCTGTGTGAACACGCTGGTGGATTTTAAGCCGTGATAAATGATTGAAACTTTTCCCACAATCAGCACAGGAAAATGGTGTCCCTCTTCTGTGATTCCCTTTAGCAGCTAGAGAAAAAAAGACAAGACAAAGGTTATTGTACAGCATTCTTACACATTCACTCTTCTGCAGGGCTTCCCCTCATAACCATGACCAACTCCTAGAGTGAACTCTGATGAGAATACATTCAAACCCGCTTAATATCACTCCTGTTAATACCAGCCTCCTTTTATCATCATCACATTGGATATAATGGGTGTCAATAAGTACAAATGCTTGAGAATATCAGTGATTATCAACACTCGCAGTTAATATCACTCACATTTGCCAGTCATTGATTTCCACCCCACTTAATATCAATTTGAGGAATAATAGCATAAGATCAGGTTTACATGCAAGTGCTGTATTGAAATGTTTCTTCTGGTGACACTTAGCAACCCGACTGGATCTGGCATCACCCACTGATGAGACATGTGATCCCAGCACCACTATAAAGATGTGGGAGCAGCACAACTGCAAACAGTCTACCAGAAACAGGGAAAGGCAAAGACCTAACAGCATTCAAAACAGGCATGATAGTGGGTGCACATCTAGCAGGGTCACAGCAGCAAGGATAGTTATGTTGAAAGCCATTGACATAGTGTTTGGGCAGCCACTCTAGCTTATATTAAGGTGAATCTTCAGCACACTTCTAGAGTTTAGTAACCAGTTTTTGCAAGATTAATAGTCAGCTTAATGTGTCTTGTTTTGTATAATTACCTCTAAATCCCAGTTCACATTCAGGTGGACAATCATCACACAGGCTGGATCCCAACTTGTTGTTCTCCTCAAGTGTACAGACATTATTTTCAGCAGGAACTTCCTCTGCGATGGGGACACATTCCTGTTCTATGAATTCCTCTTTAATAGGAACACATTCCAGTCGAGGGACCTCTTCATCTTTAACACATGTCAGCTCTGTAACCTGCTTTAGACTTGAACACCACTCCTGGTCAAAGGACTCCTCTTGTGTGTAAACTGCTTCTATCCTTGGCCCCTCCTGTGCTTCAGATTTAGACATAGCATGGCGCTCTTTGGGATCTGTGTGAAAGAAAATTATACACAATTATAACTCTTACAAATTAGCCAGGTTCCTCTACAAAGCTAGCCCCTTGTCAGAATTCTACTGAGAGATGTCATTGGGTCATTAAACTGAAACATGAGGAGGTGTTTTTATTTTTTATTTTACTTAAAGCTAAGGACAACAGTGAGTGTCCTCTACTAACACAACTAAGTGAATACACTCTTTACACCCAGGAGCTTGACAGTGGAAGTGGACAGCGAGCTACCAGGAAGACAAAGGCCAGCCCTGCAGGTGTCTGCTTGAGCTCACTGGGCTCCTGGCCAATAGATACAAATCATGAATGATGACCTCTAGAGACTTCGACTTTTCCAGACACCACAGGATGGAGAGCTGGGAATGAGGTTGGATCCAACATTGCTTCTAAAGTATTTGTGGGAGAAGGGTGATTAATTAGCTGTACAACCGAGGTCCTATTGTAAGTGACTGTGCAGCAGCAGTTGTGATGCATAGTTCAAATTTTGTAAAAACACGCCATTTTGTTATTATTGTTGACAGCCTGGATGGGGTTAAAATGCCCCATCCAGATAAAATCGTGAGAATGCGAGGTCAACAGCGAGTGATTATTGATAAACTGGCTGTTGACCACGCACATGATAAAACCCGTGCCGAATGTGGTTGAGGGGTAAATTAGGTAATTGATAGCTAGTTGACCCCTCAGCCACAATACAAAAGACCTTGGGCCGTATTCACAAAGCTGACAAGTCTAAGACCAAAAAACGGGCTTAAGTCGCTTTTGCTGAATTTGTTATAACCGAGTCTCAAGTCCGTTTCACAAAATGATTTTCTGGGGGGTCTTAACTTAGACCAGCGTTTCTGTCCTCGCGTGACGTCTTCCACTCAAGAGAAAGCCGTTACCTGAGGGACAGATTGATAATTTACCTTCTTCACTGGGACTTAAGAAAAATCATGATGTCATGTAAATATAAATAATGTGAAATGTATAGATTTTATTATAGAATTTCGTAATTTTCTATTAAAAAATATATTGTTATAATTACATTTAAACGTATGATTAAATTGACCTGTTGAATTATTTTACACTGGTTAGGCTCTCATTGATTATTTAAGTGTGTGTGTATATATATATATATATTATATAAATAAAATCACATGTAATTACAGTGAAATAAACAATGCAGAATATTATGTAATTTTTATGTGTATTGTATTCAATGGAATATTTGTTAAAGTATATTTTTTAAAAAGTTTATGTGTCTGTCTTTCTATTTGCTTTCAGATGTGTATCCCTTTAAGAAAGACGGTCTTGGTTTTTAATGCGACGCAAGCATTTTTAGAAACAGGATATAGTTTCTGGTAATGGAGTAACCAGGCAGAGGGGAAAACGGTTAGAAACAGCAGTAGGACACACGGAAAAGGGTACACAGGAGGGTGTGGATGTGTTTTATAACTGTGGATAACAAACACAAAACCACAACGGAGCTGGTATTACTTTGCATGTTTCCAGCTCTGCTAATGAAGTCTTCATTCCTCTCAAGCCGTGCTTTTGCTGCTGCTTGTTATAAATTAAACGTAGATTTACAGCCCTAATTATAGTTCTCGAGTCTCGCAGGGAGTCGGGAGAAATGTGCTCGAAATCGGGAGTGTCTCACGGCAGGTATGAGGTTGTACAGGTTTTGTAACAGCGGTTAAACTACAATTGCGCAAACAACTCATGGGACAACTATCATTATTAAACTCCAGCCATGAGTAAATCTTCAGCCCGTTGCCTGAAAATCTCTCTTTTTTAAACTTTCCTTTCACTGACGTCACTTATTTTTGCTGTTGTATCACGAAGGCTGTATCTAATCCATGTATTAGGCTGTGGTGTGTGACCGAGTTTAGTAAAAATACTATGAATAGTTATTTTTTTTGCCAAATGACCCTTTGTATTTTTTTTATAATGAAAGTTTGTTGTTTTTAAATTGGATTTTTTGTATACCATTTTATTTTTGTACCAATTAGTGTGTGAATCACTCAGAAAACATTGATTTGTGTTTGTTTGAATTAAAATTGAATCAACATAATATGCTGTAATCCAGAAATCCATCGCATATCCGACTGCGGTGGAATCAGAGTGCGGGCGGATATGTAAAAAGTCGGATGAATGAATCCTGTTTTAAATACCATTATACACAGCTGTAACAATTACTCTATTCACACAATTATCGTTTTGAGATTCAGCTTTTATTAGGAAGCTCCCCTAAACCCCTTGTTTAGAAAGATCGAGAAATTCTAACTAAGACCTCATCAATAGAATTGACCAAGCAATACCATCAAAACAATTTTACCTTGAAATAATCCCTGGTTCTCTTTCCTCTGAAAGTCTTGTTCATTGCAGTCGGGGTTCATGTTTCTGAGAGCTTGTTTAATGTCTGCATCTGCAACGTTCATGCATTCCCACACCGCTTTCAACTCGCTCTCTGATATTTCCAATCTCAGCTTCAGACTTTCATTCTCTTTCTCCTTTCCAGCCATTTCCATTTGGAATTCAGTGAATCTGCCGCCGACAACTTTTGTGATTTGGCACAAGACGGTGTCTACAGCCGCTTTCACTGCGTGCTCGATGGTAGAGGCGAGCTCGTCTTGAAAGAACGACACGGAGACACTGACGTCCATCTTCACTGGTTTCAGTGTGAGACTCGAGTAGCAGAATCCTCTTTGAGTTTAATTTAATATTTATTTAAATAGAATTAACAGTCATATAAAATCATCACTTCTAGTGTGATAAAGAAAACAAACAAGAGACTCGTCTTACTTTGCAAGGAGTAACTTTTACCATCATGTATAGCTTGAACTTAAAGCGCGTTTGTTTTCTCAGTAAAAAATCACATCGACAAGTTAAACATCTGTGTGTACAGCTGACACGCTCCACTCTGTCTGAGTGCTTAAATAAAAACACAAAGGGGACTCTGTTTCAGAACTCAATGCAGGCAGTAAACGAACAAAACAAATAATATCAATCAGCGAAACATTTGTACCCAACCTAAAATACTTTAAACAGCAGATAATACAATTCTGTAAAACCTGTAGGGCTGCAGCCCTCTCTTCAGCATAAGCAAAACAACCTTTTCTATCTCCTGTACTGAAATGGAGCGTCACAAGCAGTGGGCGTGTCTGGTTGGAACCATTGGCTGTAGAAACTCTAATCCCAGCCTGATTGGCTGCTGGCCTCCCTGTCGAACCCAAGGGAGGTTTTGAAGCTGGATCCCGGGGTTCTCCATGTGGGCTCTTACTGGCGTTGTGTTTTCCATTGCAATGTCCTGTGGAGGATCCGAAATGGCGCCAGTTTAGTTTCTCTGCTTTGTACTCCAAAACTCCTTCGAGTGTGTGAGTCATTGCATCGCGCTTGATTTGTTAATAGAGTCGACTGTTTTTTTTTATATAACAACATTAGAACATAAGAAAGTTTACAAACGAGAGGAGGCCATTCAGCCCATCTTGCTCGTTTGGTTGTTAGTAGCTTATTGATCCCAGAATCTCATCAAGCAGCTTCTTGGAGGATCCCAGGGTGTCAGCTTCAACAACATTACTTGGCAGTTGGTTCCAGACCCTCACAGTTCTCTGTGCAAAAAAGTGCCTCCTATTTTCTGTTCTGAATGCCCCTTTATCTAATCTCCATTTGTGACCCCTGGTCCTTGTTTCTTTTTTCAGGTCAAAAAAAGTCCCCTAGGTCGACATTGTCTATACCTTTTAGGATTTTGAATGCTTGAATCTGATCACCGCATAATCTTCTTTGTTCAAGATACAAAGGTACACCTGGTGGTCCCTGGTACTTGAGATGAAAAGGCTGAAAACCACGGGTTTAAAGCAGTAGAACAATGAAAAAAATCATGGATTGTGACGTTATTTTCTTCTGTAATGCTAGTACACCCACACCTCATTATATCGCCCCTCGCTATACTGCGGGTTCAGATGCATCGCAGTCCTGGAGTTGGCACCCCATTTTTACAGTCTAACTGTGCATGCCTTAACTGCAAAACACAAAGGCATATATAGGCAATTTCACTTGTAATTACTGTTCGTTTTATTTTGTACTGCACATCACAAACAAATATACAACACAATTAAAAAACAAAATATCATACTGTTCTCATATACACGCGTATTGCACAAAAACACAAAGCAAATTAAATATCTACTTGCTGAAGCGGGTTTTATTTTAGCCGACAAAGTTTGCAGCAACGCACAAGCAAGTCACAGGGCAGTGACGTCAGATCCCTAGCAGCAAGCCTCCTACGTTGGGAATGGATTCTTTCAATGCAGCGGGTTTGTGCATTTGGAGAAAGGAAATGAATTGGAGAATTCAGATGATGAGAAGCAAATACCCTCCTCTGTACGAATTAAGACGGTGCGCTGCTTTTTATACGAAAAATGATTAAAAGTGGGTTGTGTGGAAGATTTATATTGGACACTGACACCCCCGATAAAACGAGGGAGTGCTCGTACAGTATTTGTTTTTCCATGCGCCTCTCGCGGCCCTCGATATATATCAGATTTATACTGGACCCCGACACCTGTGATATGGCGAGTGGGTGTTGGATTAGCTGAGGTTTACAGTGTCGCCGGTGGCTGACATATTTCTCATCCCATCTCTTTCACAAACACTCCAATCCGTTAACAAATCAAACGAAACACAGTGAGTGCGTTCACGACACGTAGACTTTCGTCATTCTGCACAGGATCGGAGCAAGTAGCCAATGAATTTTCAGAACCTTTGCAGAATCTGCGCAGACTTAGCAAACTCTGCCTCTGGTGAACGCACCCAAGGACTCGCAGCATCTTTGAAATACAAAGCACATTGAGCAAGCGCAGAGTACAAAGCAGTGGGAAGAAACTGGCGCCATTTCGATTGCAAACTGGACATTGCGTAGGAAACTCAACGTACTGGAGCCGACATGGCAGACTCTGTCATCCAGTTACATTACATGCTCCTCCAATCGCGATCCCGCCTCGCTTCGCCATAGAAGCCAGCCATGCAGTCTCGCACGATTTTTGGAGTGTTTCTGCAGCCAATAGAACGCGACGATTCCAACCAGGCACGCCCACTGCTAGTGACGTCATCATTTCGTTGCGGGAAATTGAAACGTTGCTTTGTTTATGCTGGCGGGGTGAGGAGGAGGCGCACGTGAGAATTGCATTTTATCACCTGGGCTGTTTTAAATTATTAGGTTGGGTTAAAATAGTTCCTAATGATTTATATAGTTGTGTTCCTTTATTACCTGCATTGAGTTCTGAAACAAAGAGTCAATTTTCTTTTTTTTTCTTTTTTTATTTAAGAACTCAGACATAGTGGAGCGCGAAAGTTACTCCTTGGAAAAGTTAAACGAGTCAGTTGTTTTTCTTTATCACACCTGAAGTGCTGATTTTATATCTGTTAATGATAGTGAATAAATATTTAATTAAAGTCAAAGAGGATCCCGCTACTCGAGTCTCAAGCTAACAGTCAGTGAGGATGGACGTCAGCGTCTCCGTGTCGTTCTTTCAAGACGAGCTCGCCTCTACCATCGAGCACGCAGTGAAAGCGGCTGTAGACACCGTCTTGTGCCAAATCACAAAAGTTGTCGGCGGCAAATTCACTGAATTCCGAATGGAAATGGCTGGAAAGGAGAAAGAGAATGAAAGTCTGAAGCTGAGATTGGAAATATCAGAGAGCGAGTTGAAAGCAGTGCGGGAATGCATGAACGCTGCAGATGCAGACATTAAACAACCTCTCAGAAACATGAACCCCGACTGCAATGAACAAGACTTTCAGAGGAACGAGAACCAGGGATTATTTCAAGGTAAGGATAGAAAATAAATACTTGTTTCCGACAAGATTCCCAAATTCTCAAATGCTGTCAAAATAAAAGTAAGGAATTACTGTTTGATATTCTATCATTAACTAGCAGTTTGTCAGTCCCAAACCGTTGTGACATGTATATTAAATAAATGGGAAAAAATGATCATTTGTTAATCAGATTATTCTGCCTTTAGTTTTATTGGAACTGTGGTACCATTCAGTAGAGCGAAAATTATAAAGGGGTGCTTGAGCTGAAACCTCCAGACAGAAGGGGTACAGTTAATAAAAAACAAAAAAACGTTTGAAAACTGCTAACTTAAACTATCAGCATTTTACCTGTTTGTTGAGGCATTCTGGGAAATGAAGTCTTTTCACAGACCTTTAAAATGGTAGGACTACATTTCGTCCAACTGTGTTATCACAGTATTTAAGCCATGGAGCCCAATGTACTTCCCCTCTATAACCTTTCCATATACTTTACCACACCGGTTACATGGCTACTGGATTAGGTTTTGTTTTAGATACATACCCTAAACATGTGTTATCCATTTAGCCATGGATATTTTAGAATTATATTTTTTTCTAATGAAAAGTAGAAGGGTCATTTGTACAGAAATATGCTTTTAAAATTCCAGTCTAATGCATACAAATAATTTTAGAGGTATTTATAATCCCCAACAAGGCGAATGACACAGAGGTTGATAGGAGTTGTAATAAATGTTTTATTTGATAACACAAAAAACATAAAACGTGGAAATGTGGGTGGGTTGAAATCTTGTTGTTTTGTTTTAAATTTCAAAAATTAATTTCAGCTTCAATTTGAGGCATTGATCACCCCGCTACCACAGATACTTTAGAAGCAATGTTGGATCCAGCCTCATTCCCAGCTCCCCATCCTGTAGTGTCTGGAAAACTAGAAGTCTCTATAGGTCATAATTCATGATGTTTCTCAATTGGCCAGGAGCCCAGTGAACTCAAGCAGACACCTGCCGGGCTGGCCTTTGTCTTCCTGGTAGCTCGCTGTCCACTTCCACTGTCAAGCACTACATTTTATAAGACTGTTTTTTCGACGGTCTCAAATAATAAACAATAATGTCGGACGGCTTTCATCCGTCCGCACACAAACATCAACATCATCATCATCATCAACATCATCATCATCATCATCATCATCATCATCATCATACTACAATACAAATAGAAATACACACATGAATAAATTAATATCCACAAGGGGTGTGCACCCCATCACAGTGCATTATATCCATTTAAAAGAAATACAATTAAAATGAAAAAAAAACACACCCTCATAAATTGTTCCACCAGAATGATCCAATCACATCTCTCAGTAGAATTCTGACAAGAGGCTGGCTTTGTAGAGGAACCTGGCTAGTAAGTAAGAGTTATAATTTTGTGCAATTTTCTTTCACGCAGATCCCAAAGAGAGCCGTGCTATATCTAAAGCACAGGAGGGTCCAAGGATAGAAGCAGTTTACACACTAGAGGCGTCCTTTGATCAGGAGTGGTGTGCAAGTCTAAAGCAGGTTACAGAGCTGACATGTGTTAAAGATGAAGAGGTCCCTCGACTGGAATGTGTTCCTATTAAAGAGGAATTCATAGAACAGGAATGTGTCCCCATCGCAGAGGACGTTCCTGCTGAAAATAATGTCTGTACACTTGAGGAGAACAACAAGCTGGGATCCAGCCTGTGTGATGATTGTCCACCTGAATGTGAACTGGGATTTAGAGGTAATTATACAAAACAAGAAACATTGAGCTGCCTGTTAACCGTGCAGAAATGAGTTACTAAGCTGTAGGAGTGTGCTGAAGATTTACATTGTTTGTAATTCCAGCTCAATTTAACCTGACCACTATGTCAATGGCTTGCAAGTTGCAACATAACTATCCTTGCTGCTGTGACCCTGCTAGATGTGCACCCACTATCATGCCTGTTTTGAATGCCGTTAGATCTTTGCCTTTCCCTGTTTCTGGTAGACTGTTTGCAGCTGTGCTGCTCCCTCAGCTTTATAGTGGTGCTGGGATCACATGTCTCATCAATGGGTGATGTCAAATCCAGTCAGGTTGCTAAGTGTACCCAGAAGAAACATTTCAATACAGCACTTACATGTAAACCTGATCTTATACGTGTATTCCTCAGTGATATTATGTGGGGGTGGAAATCAGTGACTGGTGTATTATTATTATTATTATTATTATTTGTTTACTTTGCAGACGCCTTTATCCAAGGCGACTTACAGACACTAGGGTGTGTGAACAATGCATCAGCTGCAGAGTGTTATTAAGTGGGTTTGACTGTATTCTCATCAGAGTTCACTCTAGGAGTTGGTCATGACGGGAAGCCCTGCAGAAGTGAATATGTATGAATGTAGTACAATAAACTTTGTCTCCTCTCTTTTTCTCTCATGCAGCTAAAGGAAATCTCAAAGGAGAGAAATCTCATCGCTGCACAGTGTGTAGGAAGATATTCAGTCGTTTATCACACCTTAAAAAACACCAGCACAGTCACAGAGGAGAGAAACCTCATCAGTGTTCTGAGTGTGGGAAGAGTTTCAGTCGTTTATCACACCTTAAAAAACACCAGCACAGTCACAGAGGAGAGAAACCTCATCAGTGTTCTGAGTGTGGGAAGAGTTTCACAAAGTTAGGAAATCTTCAGTCACACCAGCGCATTCACACAGGAGAGAAACCTTATCAGTGTACTGAGTGTGGGAGGAGATTCACGCAGTTACAAAATCTTAAAAGACACCAGCGCATTCACACAGGAGAGAAACCTTATCACTGTACTGAGTGTGGGAACAGATTCACAAAGTTAGAAAATCTTCAGTCACACCTGCGCATTCACACAGGAGAGAAACCTTATCACTGTACTGAGTGTGGGAAGAGCTTCAGACGGATAGATAGCTTGAAAGAGCACCAGCGAACTCGCAGTCACTTATCACACCTTAAGACACCATAAAATGCACAATAGAGTGAAGCCCTATCCCAGCATTGAATGTGGGAAGTTGAGTCAGTTGCTGGGTCTTGAAGGATACAAGAGAATCCACAGAATTTCAGCCACTTGAGGACACCTAAACACCAGGAGTAAATGTGAATAAAATATAAAAATATTTACTGCAAACAAAAGAATAAACTTACTTGATAAATAGGTTTATTCCTAATCACTTCAGATCAAAAACCTACACTCACGGATGGGACATGAGAACTACAACGTCTTGGACGGACCATTCATCATGTTGTTGACCATTCTGATTTTGTTACGTCAGATTAGTAATCTATGAAATAGATTGTAATTGCATCTGCTTTGTAAATTGCATTTTACAAAGAAGAATGGGCAAAAATTGCAGTGTCCTGATGTGCAAAGCAGGTAGAGACTTATCCAAATAGACTCATGGCTGTAATTGCTGCCAAAGGTGCCTCTACCAAATATTGACTCAAGGGGGTGAATACTTATGCAATCAATTATTTTCTGTTTTATATTTGTAATTAATTTAGAACAATTTGTAGATTTTATTTTTCACTTTGACATTATGGACTTTTTTGTGTTGATCAGTGGCAAAAACTCCTAATTAAATCCATTTTGATTCCATGTTGTAACACAATAAAATGTGGAAAAGTCCAAGGGGGGTGAATACTTTTGAGAGCCACTGTACACCAAGCCCTGTCTGCACATTTTGCAATGGTCAACTAGTAGGCGGGAATATTTTATAATAAAATTGTTATTGTTGTCAATGTGATGTTAACTACATTACCAACACTGTGTGGAGGTGTATTGTTTTGTATACAGTAGTGGACTGTAGTGGAATTTAAATAGAAATGAGTACAAATAGCCAGAACAAAACACTTTTATTACAAGTAACTTTAAAATTGGCAATGTTGCATTTAACAAACAATCAAGCTAACTATTTAAATATAGTGCCACATTGTGTTTGTAGATAGAGGGATTTTAGTTCTTAGCCAGGTTTTGCCCCAGTGATGTTGCCAGACTGGACAAAACCCCTCTCAACAATGTGGCGTTCTGCCGATTCACTTCTCTGTCTTTGTGTTTCTCTTGCATTCCTGCGCCGATCCCTTGCTAATTCCAAATCTTCCTCTTGCAATTTGAAATATCTCTCATGTGTCTCTCGGAGGTAGCTGGTCAACTCGCTTTCCACAACAGCCTTCCTTTTCCTTCCTGTTTTAATTAAATAAGTTTTTACATATTTCCCTATTGACTTCAGAACCAAAGAGCCATTGCAAGTTAAAATCTCTATGGTTCATAAATGTAGAGTTATAGGACAGCGTGAGAAGCAGCCTTCTTTGCAATGTGCTGCAAGAAAAGGACTGGGGTTATTAATCTCATACACTGTATGGCAGTGGACAGTAGATCTCTAACAAAGGGAGAACATCCACATGACATGTAGTGTGGTGATGCACTGTAATGACTCTACCTCTCTGGGATGCTGTTGGTCTTCCACACAGCCATGAGGAGGAGCTGCCAGCACCCTCTTGCGGACGCTGGCACCGGGGGAGAGCTGGCACACATCTGTGTGTGTTCTGGAGAGGGGGAGTGTCTGCAGTTATCCAGCTCTGTCCATTGCAGGTCTTCTAAAGAATTAAAACACATTTCTTAAGATCACTGAACACATTGAGTGTAAAAAAAAAAACTATAACTAGTACTAAAATAAAATAAATGCATAGCTTCCAAACCTGCTACTGAAGCTTTATGAAAAAGAACTGGCCATGTTCTCTAAATGTGGAGTAGTGGTTAGGGCTTTGGACTCTTGACCAGGGGGTTGTGGGTTCAATCCCAGGTGGGGGACACTGCTGCTGTACCCTTGAGCAAGGTACTTTACCTAGATTGCTCCAGTAAAAACCCAACTCTGTAAATGGGTAATTGTATGGAAAAAATAATGTAATTGTATGGAAAAATAATGTGATATCTTGTAACAATTGTAAGTCGCCCTGGATAAGGGCGTCTGCTAAGAAATAAATAATAAAATAATAATGTTAAAAATAATAGATAAATCTAGCACCACGAGCAAGGAACGCATCTTTAAGCATGCAGGATTTCTCAGCAGGTAATATTCATGTTTTTATCTATGCCAGAAACAAACATTCTTAACATTGGCTCAATACAAATAAAATATTTCAGAAGGGGGCAGACAGCAGCTAAAACAAACAGATGAGGTTTATCAACATGTTCAGCACAGACGCATTCCTCTAACAGGAATCAAGTCTTCTGGAAACCCAAGGTGAAAGAATGGTAAATAAAAAATGATAGTAAGGTTTTAAAAACGTAATCTGGACATGTGTGATCGTTCAAATTACAACATTTATATTATGAAAATTCCAGAAACCTGTCAGACCCTGTCAATACTTGGTGGGCAAACTGGCTGCACATGTTCCAAAATCCAGAACAAGTGAAGTATATAAAATAAGTTTACATTAGGGGGGTGCTGTAATTCTTTCTGTATCCCTTTGCCAACTTCCCATCTTTTAAGAAAAATGATTAATAGAAAATGAATGTCGCTGCCCAGCCTGTTGTTAAACAATACAGCATCTCTAAGAAAAGTAAGTCTTTAAATGTGTTATTTGATGTTTGTTTAGGTACGATTCTGCAAGGTCTGGTAAAGTGTCCAACTAAACCAGACTGGTGGATGTAAGCAGAAAATAGCCCATCGATTTCAATAGTTTAATCTCAAAAAATGCTGTTAAACTCAGAGACTTTCACTTTAACTAAGTAAGATAAAAAGAAATAAATAAATAAAGAAAACAAACATTCCAATCCGTTAATAAATCAAACCAAATAGAAAAGATTACACACAGACACATACACACACACACACACACACACACACACACACACACACACGCAGCATTTGCACTGCAAAGCTCACTGAGCAAACGCAACACGAAACAACTGGCGCCATTTGGGATCCCCATTAAAAACATTGCATAGGAAAACATAACGCAGTAGGAAGCATGTGGTGATCTCTGGGATCCAGTTTCAGGTCTTCTCCTCGCGATCCCGCCCCTCCTTGGACAGGGAGATCAGCCAATCAGTCTCGCAACATGGATTAGAGCGATTCTGCGGCCAATAGTACGCGACGGTTCCAATCAGACACGCCTACTACTAGTGACGCGTTCATTCTGTTGCAGGAAATTGAAACGTTGTTTTGTTTTGTCAGGTTGAGAGAGAGAGAGAGGAGAGCAGCAGCTGTTGGTTTTACAGTATTTTATTACCTGCTGTTTAAAGTATTAGGTTGGGTGAAATGTTTCTTAGTGATTTATATTATTTTTGTTCGTTTGTTACCTGCATTGAGTTGTGAAACAAAGAGTTCCCTTTCTGTTTTATTTCTATAACTCAGACACAGTGGAGCGTGTCAGCTGAACACAAACGCGCTTGAAGTTCAAGCTGTACATGATGCTGAAAGACCAAAGTTACTCCTCGCAAAGTAAGACGAGTCTATTTGTTTTGTTTCTTGTGGCAGAAGACGTGCTGATTTTATATTAATGTTAATTCTCCATTTAAAAAATAAATAAATAGAAACCAAAGAGGATTCCGCTACTCGAGTCTCAAGCTAACAGTCAGTGAAGATGGACGTCAGCGTCTCCGTGTCGTTCTTTCAAGACGAGCTCGCCTCTACCATCGAGCACGCAGTGAAAGCGGCTGTAGACACCGTCTTGTGCCAAATCACAAAAGTTGTCGGCGGCAAATTCACTGAATTCCGAATGGAAATGGCTGGAAAGGAGAAAGAGAATGAAAGTCTGAAGCTGAGATTGGAAATATCAGAGAGCGAGTTGAAAGCAGTGCGGGAATGCATGAACGCTGCAGATGCAGACATTAAACAACCTCTCAGAAACATGAACCCCGACTGCAATGAACAAGACTTTCAGAGGAATCAGAACCAGGGATTATTTCAAGGTAAGAATAGAAAATAAATACTTGTTTCCGACAAGATTCCCAAATTCTCAAATGCTGTCAAAATAAAAGTAAGGAATTACTGTTTGATATTCTATCATTAACTAGCAGTTTGTCAGTCCCAAACCGTTGTGACATGTATATTAAATAAATGGGAAAAATTATCATTTGTTAATCAGATTATTCTGCCTTTAGTTTTATTGGAACTGTGGTACCATTCAGTAGAGCGAAAATTATAAAGGGGTGCTTGAGCTGAAACCTCCAGACAGAAGGGGTACAGTTAAAAAAAAAACACGTTTGAAAACTGCTAACTTAAACTATCAGCATTTTACCTGTTTGTTGAGGCATTCTGGGAAATGAAGTCTTTTCACAGACCTTTAAAATGGTAGGACTACATTTCGTCCTACTATGTTATCACAGTATTTAAGCCATGGGGCCCAATGTACTTCCCCTCTATAACCTTTCCATATACTTTACCACACCGGTTACATGGCTACTGGATTAGGTTTTGTTTTAGATACATACCCTAAACATGTGTTATCCATTTAGCCATGGATATTTTAGAATATATATTTTTTTTCTAATAAAAAGTAGAAGGGTCATTTGTACAGAAAAATGCTTTTAAAATTCCAGTCTAACGCATACAAATAATTTTAGAGGTATTTATAATCCCCAACAAGGCGAATAACACAGAGGTTGATAGGAGTTGTAATAAATGTTTTATTTGATAACACAAAAAAACAAAAAACGTGGAAATGTGGGTGGGGTGAAATCTTGTTGTTTTTTTTTAATTTCAAAAATTAATTTCAGCTTCAATTTGAGGCATTGATGACCCCTCTACCACAGATATTTCAGAAGCAATGTTGGATCCAGCCTCATTCCCAGCTCCCCATCCTGTAGTGTCTGGAAAACTAGAAGTCTCTATAGGTCATAAATCATGATTTTTCTCAATTGGCCAGGTGCCCAGTGAGCTCAAGCAGACACCTGCAGGGCTGGCCTTTGTCTTCCTGGTAGCTCGCTGTCCACTTCCACTGTCAAGCACTACATTTTATAAGACTGTTTTTTCGACGGTCTCAAATAATAAACAATAATGTCGGACGGCTTTCGTCCGTCCGCACACAAACATCAACATCATCATCATCATCATACTACAATACAAATAGAAATACACACATGAATAAATTAATATCCACAAGGGGTGTGCATCCCATCACAGTGCATTATATCCATTTAAAAGAAATACAATTAAAATGAAAAAAAAACACCCTCATAAATTGTTCCACCAGAATGATCCAATCACATCTCTCAGTAGAATTCTGACAAGGGGCTGGCTTTGTAGAGGAACCTGGGTGGTAAGTAAGAGTTATAATTTTGTACAATTTTCTTTCACACAGATCCCAAAGAGAGCCATGCTATCCCTAAATCTGAAGCACAGGAGGGGCCAAGGATAGAAGCAGTTTATACACTAGAGGCGTCCTTTGATCAGGAGTGGTGTGCAAGTCTAAAGCAGGTTACAGAGCTGACATGTGTTAAAGATGAAGAGGTCCCTCGACTGGAATGTGTTCCTATTAAAGAGGAATTCATTGAACAGGAATGTGTCCCCATCGCAGAGGAAGTTCCAACTGAAAATAATGTCTGTACACTTGAGGAGAACAACCAGCTGGGATCGAGCCTGTGTGATGATTGTCCACCTGAATGTGAAGTGGGATTTAGAGGTAATCGTACAAAACAAGAAACATTGAGCTGCCTGTTAACCGTGCAGAAATGAGTTACTAAGCTGTAGGAGTGTGCTGAAGATTTACATTGTTTGTAATTCCAGCTCAGTTTAACCTGACCACTATGTCAATGGCTTGCAAGTTGCAACATAACTTTCCTTGCTACTGTTGCATCTGCTAGATGTGCACCCACTATCATGCCTGTTTCGAATGCTGTTATATATTTGCCTTTCCCTGTTTCTGGTAGACTGTTTGCAGTTGTGCTGCTCCCACAGCTTTATAGTGGTGCTGGGATCACATGTCTCATCACTGGGTGATGCCAAATCCAGTCGGGTTGCTAAGTGTATCCAGAAGAACATTTCAACACAGCACTTGCATGTAAACCTGATCTTATACATCTATTCCTCAGTGATATTAAGAGGGGGTGGAAATCAGTGACTGGTGTATTATTATTATTATTTGTTTACTTAGCAGACGCCTTTATCCAAGGCGACTTACAGAGACTAGGGTGTGTGAACTATGCATCAGCTGCAGAGTAACTTACAACTACGTCTCACCCTAAAGACGGAGCACAAGGAGGTAAAGTGACTTGCTCAGGGTCACACAATGACTCAGTGGGTGAGGTGGGATTTGAACCGGGGACCTCCTGGTTACAAGCCCTTTTCTTTAACCACTGGACCACACAGCCTCCTTGTGTGGTAATAATAATCAGTGTGTAAATAATCAAACTGATTATTCTGAAGCATTTGTACTTATTGACACCCACTGTATTCAGCCTGGCTGGTATTAACAGGAGTGATATTAAGTGGGTTTGACTGTATTCTCATCACAGTTCACTCTAGGAGTTGGTCATGAGGGGAAGCCCTGCAGAAGTGAATGTGTATGAATGTAGTATAATAAACTTTGTCTCCTCTCTTTTTCTCTCATGCAGCTAAAGGAAATCTCAAAGGAGAGAAATCTCATCGCTGCACAGTGTGTAGGAAGATATTCAGTCGTTTATCACACCTTAAAAAACACCAGCACAGTCACAGAGGAGAGAAACCTCATCAGTGTTCTGAGTGTGGGAAGAGTTTCAGTCGTTTATCACACCTTAAAAAACACCAGCACAGTCACAGAGGAGAGAAACCTCATCAGTGTTCTGAGTGTGGGAAGAGTTTCAGACGGATAGATAGCTTGAAAGAGCACCAGCGAACTCGCAGTCACTTATCACACCTTAAGACACCATAAAATGCACAATAGAGTGAAGCCCTATCCCAGCATTGAATGTGGGAAGTTGAGTCAGTTGCTGGGTCTTGAAGGATACAAGAGAATCCACAGAATTTCAGCCACTTGAGGACACCTAAACACCAGGAGTAAATGTGAATAAAATATAGAAATATTTACTGCAAACAAAAGAATAAACTTACTTGATAAATAGGTTTATTCCTAATCACTTCAGATCAAAAACCTACACTCACGGATGGGACATGAGAACTACAACGTCTTGGACGGACCATTCATCATGTTGTTGACCATTCTGATTTTGTTACGTCAGATTAGTAATCTATGAAATAGATTGTAATTGCATCTGGTTTGTAAATTGCATTTTACAAAGAAGAATGGGCAAAAATTGCAGTGTCCAGATGTGCAAAGCAGGTAGAGACTTATCCAAATAGACTCATGGCTGTAATTGCTGCCAAAGGTGCCTCTACCAAATATTGACTCAAGGGGGTGAATACTTATGCAATCAATTATTTTCTGTTTTATATTTGTAATTAATTTAGAACAATTTGTAGATTTTATTTTTCACTTTGACATTATGGACTTTTTTGTGTTGATCAGTGGCAAAAACTCCTACTTAAATCCATTTTGATTCCATGTTGTAACACAATAAAATGTGGAAAAGTCCAAGGGGGGTGAATACTTTTGAGAGCCACTGTACACCAAGCCCTGTCTGCACATTTTGCAATGGTCAACTAGTAGGCGGGAATATTTTATAATAAAATTGTTATTGTTGTCAATGTGATGTTAACTACATTACCAACATTGTGTGGAGGTGTATTGTTTTGTATACAGTAGTGGACTGTAGTGGAATTTAAATAGAAACAAGTACAAATAGCCAGAACAAAACACTTTTATTACAAGTAACTTTAAAATTGGCAATGTTGCATTTAACAAACAATCAAGCTAACTATTTAAATATAGTGCCACATTGTGTTTGTAGTTAGAGGGATTTTAGTTCTTAGCCAGGTTTTGCCCCAGTGATGTTGCCAGACTGGACAAAACCCCTCTCAACAATGTGGCGTTGTGCCGCTTCGCTTCTCTGTCTTTGTGTTTCTCTTGCATTCCTGCGCCGATCCCTTGCTAATTCCAAATCTTCCTCTTGCAATTTGAAATATCTCTCATGTGTCTCTCGGAGGTAGCTGGTCAACTCGCTTTCCACAACAGCCTTCCTTTTCCTTCCTGTTTTAATAAAATAAGTTTTTACATATTTCCCTATTGACTTCAGAACCAAAGAGCCATTGCAAGTTAAAATCTCTATGGTTCATAAATGTAGAGTTATAGGACAGCGTGAGAAGCAGCCTTCTTTGCAATGTGCTGCAAGAAAAGGACTGGGGTTATTAATCTCATACACTGTATGGCAGTGGACAGTAGATATCTAACAAAGGGAGAACATCCACATGACATGTAGTGTGGTGATGCATTGTAATGACTCTACCTCTGTGGGATGCCGTTGGTCTTCCACACAGCCATGAGGAGGAGCTGCCAGCACCCTCGTGCGGACCCTGGCGCCGGGGAGAGCTGGCACACATCTGTAGGTGTTCTGGAGAAGGGGAGTGTCTGCAGTTATCCAGCTCTGTCCATTGCATGTCTTTGAAAGAATTAAAACACATTTCTAAGGTCACTGAACACATTGAGTGTAAAAAAAACAAAAAAACATAACTAGTACTAAAATAAAATAAATGCACAGCTTCCAAACCTGCTACTGAAGCTTTATGAAAAAGAACTGGCCATGTTCTTTAAGTGTGGAGTAGTGGTGAGGGCTCTGGACTCTTGACCTGGGGTTGTGGGTTCAATCACAGCTGCTGTACCCTTGAGCAAGGTAGTTTACCTAGATTGCTCCAGTAAAAACCCAACTGTGTAAATGGGTAATTGTATGTAAAAATAATGTGTAAAAAATAATGTAATTGTATGGAAAAATAAAGTGATATCTTGTAACATTTGTAAGTCGCCCTGTATAAGGGCGTCTGCTAAGAAATAAATAATACAATAATAATGTTAAAAACAATAGATAAATCTAGCACCACGAGCATGGAACGCATCTTTAAGCATGCAGGATTTCTCAGCAGGTAATATTCGTGCTTTTATCTATGCCAGAAACAAACATGTTTAACATCGGATCAATGCAAATAAAATATTTCAGAAGGGGGCAGACAGCAGCTAAAGCAAACAGATGAGGTTTATCAACATGTTCAGCACAGACGCATTCCTCTAACAGGAATCAAGTCTTCTGGAAACCCAAGGTGAAAGAATGGTGAATAAAAAATGATAGTAAGGTTTTAAAAACGTAATCTGGACATGTGCTGATCATTCAAATTACAACATTTATATTATGAAAATTCCAGAAACCTGTCAGACCCTGTCAATACTTGGTGGGCAAACTGGCTGCACATGTTCCAAAATCCAGAATAAGTGAAGTATATAAAATGAGTTTACATTAGGGGGGTGCTGTAATTCTTTCTGTATCCCTTTGCCAACTTCCCATCTTTTAAGAAAAATGATTAATAGAAAATGAATGTCGCTGCCCAGCCTGTTGAAAAACAACACAGCATCTCTAAGAAAAGTAAGTCTTTAAATGTGTTATTATTTGATGTTTGTTTAGGTACGATTCTGCAAGGTCTGGTAAAGTGTCCAACTAAACCAGACTGGTGGATGTAAGCAGAAAATAGCCCATCGATTTCAATAGTTTAATCTCAAAAAATGCTGTTAAACTCAGAGACTTTCACTTTAACTAAGTAAGATTAAAAAAAATAAAGAAAACAAACATTCCAATCCGTTAATAAATCAAACCAAATACAAAAGATTACACACACACACACACACACACACACACTTGCAGCATTTGGACTGCAAAGCTCACTGAGCAAACGCAACACGAAACAACTGGCGCCATTTGGGATCCCCATTAAAAACATTGCATAGGAAAACATAACGCAGTAGGAAGCACGTGGTGATCTCTGGGATCCAGTTTCAGGTCTTCTCCTCGCGATCCCGCCCCTCCTTGGACAGGGAGATCAGCCAATCAGTCTCGCAACATGGATTAGAGCGATTCTGCGGCCAATAACGCGACGGTTCCAATCAGGCACGCCTACTACTAGTGACGCGTTCATTCTGTTGCAGGAAATTGAAACGTTGTTTTGTTTTGTGAGGTTGAGAGAGAGAGAGAGGAGAGCAGCAGCTGTTGGTTTTACAGTATTTTATTACCTGCTGTTTAAAGTATTAGGTTGGGTGAAATGTTTCTTAGTGATTTATATTATTTTTGTTCGTTTATTACCTGCATTGAGTTGTGAAACAAAGAGTTCCCTTTCTGTTTTGTTTCTATAACTCAGACACAGTGGAGCGTGTCAGCTGAACACAAACGCGCTTGAAGTTCAAGCTGTACATGATGCTGAAAGACCAAAGTTACTCCTCGCAAAGTAAGACGAGTCTATTTGTTTTCTTTCTTGTGGCAGAAGATGTGCTGATTTTATATGAATGTTAATTCTCCATTAAAAAAAAATAGAAAGTCAAAGAGGATTCTGCTACGCGAGTCTCAAGCTAACAGTCAGTGAAGATGGACGTCAGCGTCTCCGTGTCGTTCTTTCAAGACGAGCTCGCCTCTACCATCGAGCACGCAGTGAAAGCGGCTGTAGACACCGTCTTGTGCCAAATCACAAAAGTTGTCGGCGGCAAATTCACTGAATTCCGAATGGAAATGGCTGGAAAGGAGAAAGAGAATGAAAGTCTGAAGCTGAGATTGGAAATATCAGAGAGCGAGTTGAAAGCAGTGCGGGAATGCATGAACGCTGCAGATGCAGACATTAAACACCCTCTCAGAAACATGAACCCCGACTGCAATGAACAAGACTTTCAGAGGAATCAGAACCAGGGGTTATTTCAAGGTAAGAATAGAAAATAAATACTTGTTTCCGACAAGATTCCCAAATTCTCAAATGCTGTCAAAATAAAAGTAAGGAATTACTGTTTGATATTCTATCATTAACTAGCAGTTTGTCAGTCCCAAACCGTTGTGACATGTATATTAAATAAATGGGAAAAATTATCATTTGTTAATCAGATTATTCTGCCTTTAGTTTTATTGGAACTGTGGTACCATTCAGTAGAGCGAAAATTATAAAGGGGTGCTTGAGCTGAAACCTCCAGACAGAAGGGGTACAGTTAAAAAAAAAACACGTTTGAAAACTGCTAACTTAAACTATCAGCATTTTACCTGTTTGTTGAGGCATTCTGGGAAATGAAGTCTTTTCACAGACCTTTAAAATGGTAGGACTACATTTCGTCCTACTATGTTATCACAGTATTTAAGCCATGGGGCCCAATGTACTTCCCCTCTATAACCTTTCCATATACTTTACCACACCGGTTACATGGCTACTGGATTAGGTTTTGTTTTAGATACATACCCTAAACATGTGTTATCCATTTAGCCATGGATATTTTAGAATATATATTTTTTTCTAATGAAAAGTAGAAGGGTCATTTGTATAGAAAATGCTTTTAAAATTCCAGTCTAACGCATACAAATAATTTTAGAGGTATTTATAATCCCCAACAAGGCGAATAACACAGAGGTTGATAGGAGTTGTAATAAATGTTTTATTTGATAACACAAAAAAACAAAAAACGTGGAAATGTGGGTGGGGTGAAATCTTGTTGTTTTTTTTTAATTTCAAAAATTAATTTCAGCTTCAATTTGAGGCATTGATGACCCCTCTACCACAGATATTTCAGAAGCAATGTTGGATCCAGCCTCATTCCCAGCTCCCCATCCTGTAGTGTCTGGAAAACTAGAAGTCTCTATAGGTCATAAATCATGATTTTTCTCAATTGGCCAGGTGCCCAGTGAGCTCAAGCAGACACCTGCAGGGCTGGCCTTTGTCTTCCTGGTAGCTCGCTGTCCACTTCCACTGTCAAGCACTACATTTTATAAGACTGTTTTTTCGACGGTCTCAAATAATAAACAATAATGTCGGACGGCTTTCGTCCGTCCGCACACAAACATCAACATCATCATCATCATCATACTACAATACAAATAGAAATACACACATGAATAAATTAATATCCACAAGGGGTGTGCATCCCATCACAGTGCATTATATCCATTTAAAAGAAATACAATTAAAATGAAAAAAAAACACCCTCATAAATTGTTCCACCAGAATGATCCAATCACATCTCTCAGTAGAATTCTGACAAGGGGCTGGCTTTGTAGAGGAACCTGGGTGGTAAGTAAGAGTTATAATTTTGTACAATTTTCTTTCACACAGATCCCAAAGAGAGCCATGCTATCCCTAAATCTGAAGCACAGGAGGGGCCAAGGATAGAAGCAGTTTATACACTAGAGGCGTCCTTTGATCAGGAGTGGTGTGCAAGTCTAAAGCAGGTTACAGAGCTGACATGTGTTAAAGATGAAGAGGTCCCTCGACTGGAATGTGTTCCTATTAAAGAGGAATTCATTGAACAGGAATGTGTCCCCATCGCAGAGGAAGTTCCAACTGAAAATAATGTCTGTACACTTGAGGAGAACAACCAGCTGGGATCGAGCCTGTGTGATGATTGTCCACCTGAATGTGAAGTGGGATTTAGAGGTAATCGTACAAAACAAGAAACATTGAGCTGCCTGTTAACCGTGCAGAAATGAGTTACTAAGCTGTAGGAGTGTGCTGAAGATTTACATTGTTTGTAATTCCAGCTCAGTTTAACCTGACCACTATGTCAATGGCTTGCAAGTTGCAACATAACTTTCCTTGCTACTGTTGCATCTGCTAGATGTGCACCCACTATCATGCCTGTTTCGAATGCTGTTATATATTTGCCTTTCCCTGTTTCTGGTAGACTGTTTGCAGTTGTGCTGCTCCCACAGCTTTATAGTGGTGCTGGGATCACATGTCTCATCACTGGGTGATGCCAAATCCAGTCGGGTTGCTAAGTGTATCCAGAAGAACATTTCAACACAGCACTTGCATGTAAACCTGATCTTATACATCTATTCCTCAGTGATATTAAGAGGGGGTGGAAATCAGTGACTGGTGTATTATTATTATTATTTGTTTACTTAGCAGACGCCTTTATCCAAGGCGACTTACAGAGACTAGGGTGTGTGAACTGTGCATCAGCTGCAGAGTAACTTACAACTACGTCTCACCCTAAAGACGGAGCACAAGGAGGTAAAGTGACTTGCTCAGGGTCACACAATGACTCAGTGGGTGAGGTGGGATTTGAACCGGGGACCTCCTGGTTACAAGCCCTTTTCTTTAACCACTGGACCACACAGCCTCCTTGTGTGGTAATAATAATCAGTGTGTAAATAATCAAACTGATTATTCTGAAGCATTTGTACTTATTGACACCCACTGTATTCAGCCTGGCTGGTATTAACAGGAGTGATATTAAGTGGGTTTGACTGTATTCTCATCACAGTTCACTCTAGGAGTTGGTCATGAGGGGAAGCCCTGCAGAAGTGAATGTGTATGAATGTAGTATAATAAACTTTGTCTCCTCTCTTTTTCTCTCATGCAGCTAAAGGAAATCTCAAAGGAGAGAAATCTCATCGCTGCACAGTGTGTAGGAAGATATTCAGTCGTTTATCACACCTTAAAAAACACCAGCACAGTCACAGAGGAGAGAAACCTCATCAGTGTTCTGAGTGTGGGAAGAGTTTCAGTCGTTTATCACACCTTAAAAAACACCAGCACAGTCACAGAGGAGAGAAACCTCATCAGTGTTCTGAGTGTGGGAAGAGTTTCAGTCGTTTATCACACCTTAAAATCCACCAGCGCATTCACACAGGAGAGAAACCTCATCACTGCACTGAGTGTGGGAAGAGATTCACAAATTTAGGAAATCTTCAATCACACCAGCGCATTCACACAGGAGAGAAACCTTATCACTGTACTGAGTGTGGGAAGAGCTTCAGACGGATAGATAGCTTGAAAGAGCACCAGCGAACTCGCAGTCACTTATCACACCTTAAGACACCATAAAATGCACAATAGAGTGAAGCCCTATCCCAGCATTGAATGTGGGAAGTTGAGTCAGTTGCTGGGTCTTGAAGGATACAAGAGAATCCACAGAATTTCAGCCACTTGAGGACACCTAAACACCAGGAGTAAATGTGAATAAAATATAGAAATATTTACTGCAAACAAAAGAATAAACTTACTTGATAAATAGGTTTATTCCTAATCACTTCAGATCAAAAACCTACACTCACGGATGGGACATGAGAACTACAACGTCTTGGACGGACCATTCATCATGTTGTTGACCATTCTGATTTTGTTACGTCAGATTAGTAATCTATGAAATAGATTGTAATTGCATCTGCTTTGTAAATTGCATTTTACAAAGAAGAATGGGCAAAAATTGCAGTGTCCTGATGTGCAAAGCAGGTAGAGACTTATCCAAATAGACTCATGGCTGTAATTGCTGCCAAAGGTGCCTCTACCAAATATTGACTCAAGGGGGTGAATACTTATGCAATCAATTATTTTCTGTTTTATATTTGTAATTAATTTAGAACAATTTGTAGATTTTATTTTTCACTTTGACATTATGGACTTTTTTGTGTTGATCAGTGGCAAAAACTCCTAATTAAATCCATTTTGATTCCATGATGTAACACAATAAAATGTGGAAAAGTCCAAGGGGGGGGTGAATACTTTTGAGAGCCACTGTACACCAAGCCCTGTCTGCACATTTTGCAATGGTCAACTAGTAGGCAGGAATATTTTATAATAAAATTGTTATTGTTGTCAATGTGATGTTAACTACATTACCAACATTGTGTGGAGGTGTATTGTTTTGTATACAGTAGTGGACTGTAGTGGAATTTAAATAGAAATGAGTACAAATAGCCAGAACAAAACACTTTTATTACAAGTAACTTTAAAATTGGCAATGTTGCATTTAACAAACAATCAAGCTAACTATTTAAATATAGTGCCACATTGTGTTTGTAGTTAGAGGGATTTTAGTTCTTAGCCAGGTTTTGCCCCAGTGATGTTGCCAGACTGGACAAAACCCCTCTCAACAATGTGGCGTTCTGCCGATTCACTTCTCTGTCTTTGTGTTTCTCTTGCATTCCTGCGCCGGTCCCTTGCTAATTCCAAATCTTCCTCTTGCAATTTGAAATATCTCTCATGTGTCTCTCGGAGGTAGCTGGTCAACTCGCTTTCCACAACAGCCTTCCTTTTCCTTCCTCTTTTAATAAAATAAGTTTTTA